>NC_134356.1:302709978-302859978 GCF_048569485.1 Anomaloglossus baeobatrachus
CAGCTCATGTGTAGAGCAAGCAGGGTAATCTGCAGTGCAGAGACACCACAGAAGTGGAGCGGAGCTGTATACTGGAGTGTGAGATATAGATATAGAGATAGATCCAGTCGCACACTGAAAAAAAACAAAATAAATTCTACCTTAGAACATAAATGGAGGCATTTAAAATATTATCATGGCCATTGTAATAAGAAAGCGGCCAGGAGCTGGGGTGCAAATCCAGCAAACGGAGCACCACTCCCTGTTATATGCTTTATACAAGTGGTGCTCTGTTTTGCTGGATTTGCACTCCAGCTCCTGGCCGCTTCATTAGCCTCCTTTTTGTTCACCAGCTGATCTTGTAGGTTTTTAAAACCCAGAGAAGATGCAGTTTAGTGTAAGACCCAGCAAAGAAGGGTGCCGTGAAGGGGCGCTGGGCTGGTATTGCAATGGCCATTATAATATTCCAAATACATCCATTTATGTGCGACTGGTCTTTTTTCTCATATTTATACACCATCCAGATACGCACCTGTTCACATTGTAAAGCTGCTGCCAATACGGTTTGAGCTCAGGTTAGTACCAGCGTGGGAATGTATGTATGCATGTACGTGCGCACACACACACACACACACACACACACACACACACACACACACACACACACACACACACACACACACACACACACACACACACTATAAAATTTGTTTTGGGAGAGAAAACAATAAGTGAAGATATTTAAAAGTGCATCTGTCACCAAGTTTTTGCTCTTCTGAGAGCAGCATAATGTAGAGACAGGGATCCTGATTCCAGTTATGTGTCCTGAGCGGTTTGCTGTCATTTTGATAAAAATCAATGTTTTCTCTGCTGCAGATCTAGAAGTTATACAGAGCTCATGAATATGCTGGATTACCTGTAGAGCTCAGAAAGTAAAGAGCGGTATTTGATTTTTGAATCTTACATTTGTCATGTCACATCTGCAGAGCCCTTGACATGCCAGAACAGCAGAAACTCCAACAAGTGATACCAGTACAAGAACCGTTAATTTTTAGTTTTGCATGGTATGGGTGGTAAGACTTCTTTATTCTTCGGGTCAGTGAGAATAATACTGAGATACCAGAATTATATATCTTTCAGTTTTTGCTATTAAAAATGCCTTTTAAAAAAATAAAAAAAAAATAATCACAGACAGATCTTGTCATCACTGCCTTACTGAATAATTTTGGTCTTCCAAATCAAGAAAACAAAATAAAATTAAATAAAGATATTGGATAGCACTTCTAATTATACGCTCATGTGAGTGAGCCCTTAGCAGCAGATCCTGGCTGTAAGGGTGGTAGATGACCCCTGTTCCATACACCAGCTATAGATTTGTGCTTTACATGTATGGCAGACGTCAGTAAGGGGGTTAAAAAATAATTTTTATCTTACAACGTTCCTAAAATACTAGGAAAATGAACATACCTCGGTGCAGGCTAAATGCCGAATGTTGCTCAAGAAGTCAACTTGTGCCCGGCAGTGATCGTAGGCATGGATCAGCTCATGTGTGAGCATTCTGTTCATGGTGGTCTGATCGCCAACATTATTCTGACATATTACAATCTACAAAAAAAGACACAGTAAGCGTAAGCAGCACAGAGAAGACAGTGTGTGTCCTGGTAAAAATGAGTACATGCATCAGTGCTCTAAGAAATGGATAAAGATATTAATAACATTGAGAACAGGTAACATTGACAGGGCATTAGTGTGTGCCACCATCCCCACATCCACATGGCGCCCATAGGTGTAGGATTTTTATTTCAGAACTACCTCTGCTTGAAATATCACAGCAGATTGTGTTTTTCTAAACAGCTAAAACATAAAATAAATGATATAATAGTCTGCCAGAGGCCAAAGGGCATTGCCGCGTAAAGGGGGCTAACCAATACACATTCGCTCTAGAAGCTTTTCTGGAGACATGAAGAAGTGAACACTCCAAATGTGGTGGAAATTCAGCCTTCACATCCTAAGGCCGGGGCGACACTGGGCACTAGTGCGATGCTCGTATGACACTCGGCTCGCACTGGCAGCACAGCAGGAGCCGAGTGTCATGTTAGAATCCCTGCGTCTGAGGTCCGACTGTGTGCGCGGACCTCAGCTGCGGGGGGCGGGCCGGCTCTCAGGAGGGGCAGGCCGGATTTATCTCCCTCTCTCCTCCGCAGCCGGCTATTGCCATTCTCGCTCTGCACTCATGGTACACCGGTGTACCGCGAGTGCAGTGTGATTTTTCTCTCGCCCCATTCACTTGAATGAGTGTGAGAGAAATGAGTCTCGCATTACACCAGCAGCATGCTGCGATTGTTTTCTCGGTCTGATTAGGGCTGAGAAAATAATCGCTCATGTGCGATGACACACAGGTTAGAATTGGTCCGAGGGGAATGCGATGTTTTATCACACTCCACTCGCACCGATTTTCTCGCCGTTTGGCTTAGGCCTAATAGGAGTTATCTACTCTGGCTTTTCCATATTCCATGGGCTAAAAGCTTACTAATTTGAATTGAAGCCATTTTTGTACCACATACAGTATCTTTGCTTGTGTTACCTCAGAGGTAGAAGAATCAAATCCTCCTCCTACTTGTCCATCGCATTCTTCACACGCAAAATGTCTCTCTCTGTATGCGGTGCTGAAAGGAAAAATACATGTAGAATTTCAGGTAAATCCTGCTACGGTGAAACAAACATCTAAAGACAAATTAGAAAATGAGTAAGTAATCAACAGAGCACACTAAAGGGGGGTTTTACATTTTTGAAAAAAAAACCTTCATCTGACAAATAGTGCTTTACTCACCCTCCCGGGGTCCAGAGGAGTCTCTGCTCCTAGTGTCTGTAATTGTCTGCAGAGCTGACATGTTGTCACGAGTGACAGATCCACTGAGCTCTGTTATTGTCGGCATGATATCAGTGCTGCAGACTATCAGACACTGAATCTAATGGTAGAGTCAGTGCTGGACCAGGGGAAGGCTAGTAAAGCAGGGATTGTTTGTTGCTTAAAATGACTGCAGCCGGGAAAAGGGGTTTTCCTAAATCCAGAAAACCCCTTTAAATTCTGCTAATCCTATTAAGGATGGAGTCACTTGCGTGTGACTCACATGAGGATGGCGTTGCCTGGACTGGCCGCCCGCTCTGACAGGAGCGTGTCACCTCATGTACCGTATATACTGGCGTATAAGACGACTTTTTACCCCCTTAAAATAATGGCTACAGTGGGGGGTCGTCTTATACGCCGGATATACGGGGGAGGGGGGGGGGGGGTGTATGTACACTGCAGCGTCCAGGGGAGGTGGGGGCAGCAGCTCTGGAGCACAGGGGAACGCTGCGGGCTGCATCCTTTGATCTCCTGCACCCGCTCATATAATATGCACAACCGCTGTCCATCTCCAATGGTGCTGAAATCGCACGCAGTGAGGGGCTGGGGCAGCGGTGCATATTATATGAGCCTGCGTCCCAGTGTGATCGCACATGCCCACCCCTGTGTTAGATTTGGCCCCCAGGCTGCTGCTCATTCTAAAATAAAAAAGCTTTACTTACCCCTGCAGCGTTTCTCCCTGTGTCCCTGCTTCCACTGTGATCAGGCAGGCAGAGAGCTCAGCCTGCTGTGCCGATCACATGACCGCACTGAGAACCAGGAAGTAAGGAAGAGAAGCACGGAGCCAGACAGGAGGGAGCTCAGCGCTGGAGGAGGTAAGGAAAGAGGGTTTTATTTTACTTTGGGCAGCAGCCTAGGGGCCATATCTGACACAGGGGGACTTGTGCGATCTATATAGGAGCCATGGGCAGCACTATGGGGGCGATATCTGACACAGGGGGACTTGTGCGATCTATAGGGACCATGGGCAGCACTATGGGGGCGATATCTAACACAGGGGGACTTGTGCGATCTATATAGGGGCCATGGGCAGCACTATGGGGGCGATATCTGACACAGGGGGACTTGTGCGATCTATATAGGGGCCATGGGCAGCACTATGGGGGAGATATCTAACACAGGGGGACTTGTGCCCATTATGGGCCCCGGTGAGCTGCTTCTAACCCCCCAGATGTATGCCCTGCCAATCCCCCCCCCGCCGATGCCGCGGGTGCTGTACCCGCCGAGCCGCGGGTGCAGGCCCCACAGAGCAGCAGAGTTGTGTGTATTTGTCTGTATGTAGCAGAGTTGTACGTGTTTGTCTGTATGTAGCAGAGTTGTACGTGTTTGTCTGTATGTAGCAGAGTTGTACGTGTTTGTCTGTATGTAGCAGAGTTGTACGTGTTTGTCTGTATGTAGCAGAGTTGTACGTGTTTGTCTGTATGTAGCAGAGTTGTATGTGTTTGTCTGTATGTAGCAGAGTTGTATGTGTTTGTCTGTATGTAGCAGAGTTGTGTGTGTTTGTCTGCATGTAGCAGAGTTGTGTGTGTTTGTCTGTTTGTAGCAGAGTTGTGTGTGTTTGTCTGTTTGTAGCAGAGTTGTGTGTGTTTGTCTGTATGTAGCAGAGTTGTGTGTGTTTGTCTGTATGTAGCAGAGTTGTGTGTGTTTGTCTGTTTGTAGCAGAGTTGTGTGTGTTTGTCTGTTTGTAGCAGAGTTGTGTGTGTTTGTCTGTTTGTAGCAGAGTTGTGTGTGTTTGTCTGTTTGTAGCAGAGTTGTGTGTGTCTGTTTGTAGCAGAGTTGTGTGTGTCTGTTTGTAGCAGAGTGTAGTACCATTGTTTCAGTCCAGTTGTGGCTTTATACAGCAGGGAGGAGCATTCCTTGCTGTACTAAGTGAACATTGGAGCGATTGATCTGTCAATGGCCCTTTAAAAACATATTGTACGGCTCTCGCGGAATTAAAATTAACATGTTGCAATCAAAGCAGACTTTTTTTCATTTGGGAGCGGGGTAGTCTTATACAGTGAGTATATCCCAAATTCTATATTTTTAGGGCAGAAGTTGGGGGTCGTCTTATACGCCCAGTCGTCTTATACGCCGGCATATACGGTATTTGTATGCAGCAGACCCACTCCTATCCGGAGAGCTGCCGGCCAGTTCAGGGGGTGTGGTGCTCGCACGAATCGCACGCACGTGTGACTCCTGTATCAATAATTGCTACAAATAATGTCAGTACAGAGCACTATGGGGTTGCTATTCCATGGCTACAATCATGCAAGTCCCCCCCCCCCCCTTCTAATGTAGAAAATGGTTTTACAAAGTGAAGAAACTTACCAACCAGCGTGGCTCATGGCATCTAGAAGTAGTTTGACATGTGGACCTAATGAGGAACACAAGGATTAATACATTAACCTATGACTATAACTAAACGCTAGAAATGTTACATATGGGATAATGTAAACTTGTACTATAGAAGAGGAATATTAGTAATCACCAACATGGGGGTAACTACCAGGGGAGCAAACCGTGTTCAGTGAGGAGGAGGGGAGACACAGAGGGCCCTGAAGAGGAGGTACGTATCACCAAGGAGGGTGAGAAAATGACGGCAAATCACTGGGAGACTATGGCTTGTGGAGAGTTGTAGATGTAGTTGTGGAGCTTGTGGAGAGTTGTAGATGCTGAGTATTATCACTGCATCAAAAACACTGCATTTTATAGTTTCAACAAAGCTGAAGGGATTTAGAGCAATTTCTTGCCCTCTGTGCGTCTTTATGCTGGATAATCTGACCTGCGGTGCGTGTTTCAGACCCACAAGTCAATTTCTCCTGTGGGTATGCTGAGGGTCATATGTAGTTTCTCCCCATAGACTTGTATTTGATGTTAAAAATTCACAGGTTAAAAGACACACAAAACAGACATGTTCTTAAGGCTATGTGCGCACGTGTGCGCTCTGCACCTCACCTAAAAGGTGCACTTCAGAGCGCAGCTGAAAAGCTCCGTTCTGAAGCGCATGGTGCCGGCAGAGAACGTGCGCTCTGTATGCTGCCTCTCCCTATAGACAGCAGGCATAGCACACGGAAGAAGGGACATGTCACTTCTTAGAACGCAGCGATTCGGGCAGCAGCCGAATCGCTGCGTTCTAATACGCCACGTGCGCATGGCTCCTGTACAATCTCCATAGACTGTGCAGGGGACGCAGGACGCATGCAGTTACGCTGCGGTGCAGAACGCAGCGTAACTGCATGTAATACGCACACGTGCGCACATCCCCTTACTGTTTCCGAGGCAGAAACGCATCAAGAAACATTTAAATGTACACAAAGTAGATCAAAAAGTTGTCCAAGCTAAATACAAGGAAGTATCAAAAACAAAGCAGCTTTGTGTAAAGCATGACATGCTAAGGCCCAAGACACACGGCGAGAAAATCGGAGCGAGTGGAGTGCGATAAATCATCGCATTCCACTCAGCCCAATATTAGCCTGTGTGTCAGCACACATGAGCGATTATTTTCTCAGTCCTAATCAGACCGAGAAAACAATCGCAGCATGCTGCTGGTGTAATGCGACCATTGCTTCTCTTGCACCCATTCAAGTCTATGAGGCAAGAGGTCAAAAAATAAAAAATTCGCACTGCATTCGCAGTATACCGGACCGAGCGTGAATGGCAATAGCCGGCTACAGAGGAGAGGGAGATAAATCCCTCCCGCCCCTCCGCAGTGCCGACCCACCCCCCCGCAGCTGAGGTCCGCTCGCATGAACGGACCTCAGTCGCATGGACACTTGCATAACACTCGGCTCTGCTGTACTGCCAGCACGAGCAGAGTGTCATGCAAGGGGATCGCAGTAGTCCCCGTGTGGCCCCAGCTTAAAGAGACAAAAACCGCAGCCTCATGATATACACATGGGGGAAAAAAAAAAAAAAAAAAAAAAAAAAAATAAAATTGCCACATACACAACAAAAAAAAACCCCGCAGGTAACTTAATTTACATATTAGGTGCAGAAATTCTGCAACATCAAATACTCTAGATAAGCTCAGCTTGTGAACGATACACAATGGAGACCAATCTAAGCTTTGGATGTTTATATGGAACAATATTTTACTACTTACATCCCTGGACATCAACTAGTGACGTGATCACAAAGCACAATGCTGCAGGCCGAGCTCATGAACTAAGATGTCCACTAATTAGTGAAACGAAAGACGTGCCCAGCCGAGTGCCGCTCCTCAGAGACTGGGGATACGTGACGAGGGCAGCAGTGATCAGATGAGCACTTCCCTGCATTGATATTTGGGGGGTGCTTAGCACATGGCCCCTCACAAGTCTCAAAGCTTCTGTCGGTTCTCGGATATGTCAGATGGATTCTAGAAGACTTATGAATAATGGGTGGCGGTTTGTCTCTGCATGCCCAATGTCAGCTTATGGGTATGGCTCCACTTGCTCATAGCTTGTGATGCGAGATCATCAGAAGCGATATGCTAATGACCCTCTGCTGCGTCAGCCAAGGGTCATGTGACTGTGATGCGATCAGATCACAGCTGCAGAGAAGAGGCAGGAAGCACTTTCTCTTTCCGGCCTGTCTCTGTACAACACACTGCGGTCAGACGACATGCGAGTGCAGTGTGATCTTTCACATGCACCCATAGACTTGTATGGGTGTGTGTGAGCCAGGGCTCACTGCCAAACGCAGCATGCTGTGATTCATTCCGCTGTGGCATAAGAAATCACTCGCAGATGGACACTGCCCCACAGTTTGTCACTGGTGCAAGTGCAGTCCGATGTTTTAATGGATTGCACTCGACTGCAAAATGCAAGTGAAACTGAATCCTAAGGCTGCTTTCACACATCCAGTTTTTGCTGAGCGGCACAATACGGCGCTCTGCAGAAAAAATGCAACCGTTTTCTTTTGCCGCCGGTTGCGTTTTTCCCCGCATAGACTTGCATTAGCGCCGTATTGTGCCGCATGGCCTTGCGTTGCGTCCGTTTTTTGCCAGATGTGGCATATTTAGCCCATGCGGCGGCCGGATAGAACGTTGCCTGGCATGTTTTTTTTGTGCGGCGAAAAAAAAACGCATCGGCGCGATTCACAATCCAAACCTATGGACGCCGGATGCGGGTTTTTGTACTGCGCATGCTCAGTATCAAGCCACAACCGTCAAAAACCGGACGGGCCGCATGGAAAAACGTATGCAACGGATCAGTTTTTTTCGCCGCATCCGTTGCATAGGTTTTTGAGCCGGATTGTGCCGCTCTGCAAAAACCGGATGTGTGAAAGCAGCCTTAGGATTCAGTTTCACTTAAGTGGGAGAATATTGATGTAAGAAAAAAAAAAATAAAAAAAAAAAAAATGTTTCAGCAGCTGAGCCACGTATACTGCATCTGAGCGCTCAACCTGCTGATCAACTAATTTGGAAAGGAATCTCGCTTCAGTCTCAAGAAGGGGTTCTGCAGCAGCTCAGGTCTGGATTGTAACAGTGTATGTGTTACACAACCCTAATAAATATCACATTATGTGTAACTTGTAATGGACCTACAATTTCCATTTATTTTGCCATATTAATTAAAAGGGGATGGCCACAAATTGTATTTAAAGCACAAACCCCCCCCCCCAAAAAAACAACCCCCCCCACACACACCTTGCAGTTATCAGACTATCTCCCCCCAACGCACAATAATTACAGTTTCAACAGTGATTTTCATGTTTCCCCCCCTCCAATGAGAAGATAAAGTCCCCCCCCCGCCCGTCAGTGGCAGCGCTCTCAGACCCCGGGCTGCCGTCACACACATCAATATTGGGCCCTGTACGAGAACTTGTCCAGTGACATAATACGCCATGTGACCCTCCCATAGCACCCCTATCTATGGGGTCTATTTGGGAAAAGCGGACGTGTGAGTGAGGCTGATCAGAACGAGCTCGCTGACCAGTCCTCAGATAACTCATTCTACAGCCAGCATATAATCTACAGTCATTTTTTTTTAAATCCCACTTGCATGCATTTAAGTTTATAAACAAAATAAAGCCCCATTAAGGAGGTAGGCGGCCTCCAACCAGCCGCAGGGCCACCAGCCCCAGGAGTCACAGCCCGGACTGCACACCTACTCGTCTCCATTGCGAGCTTCAGCCTGGCTTTACAGCGGATCTTTAACCCGTACAGCTTGGATACAAACGGCTCTGGCCTGGGACCCCGGGGATCCCGCTGGGGGAACAGGTGGTAGCCGTGCCCATCTTTGCCCGATTCTTCCTTCTCCGTGCTGTCACCCATGCCAGTCTGACTGCGGAGGGCACAACCACATGCAGGAGTCAGAGACCGCAGCCTCGACCTTCGGGCGCTGGGAGATGACGTCAGGCGCTCGGCGGCGGCCATGTTTGATATGGGCACAGAAAGCGTATGTCACTCCTTGGTCTAATTACTGGCAGCTGGGGGGGGGGGGCTGCATGTGACTGCTGTCATGTGGGTTGCTATGACGATAAGGAAGCCCCTGAGTTGTTTTTTTTGTGTGTGTATGTATCATTATAGGAATATCGGATGTGAGCCAGTCTCCTACTAACCATATAATGAATATTAGTATGACACAGAAAGGGATCCTGTCCAATAAGTCATCATACTGCACTTTGCCTCCTGCTTTGGAGGTGGCCCCTCACTTCTTGGGCCCCTGTGTCGGCTCCACAGGATGCACCAATGATGTGTCCGCCCCTGGTGACCAGCATGGTGGGGGCACAAATGTTGGGCTACCCATTATACAGCACATTATACAGCATTCTCCACTATATTTTTCACGCTTTTTTCCCATGGACCAGAAAAATATATGAAAAAAATCCAGCTTAATAAAAAAAAAAAAAAAAAAAAAAAAAAGCCTGAAATTCTACAGTACTTGGCCCTGAATAATCTCTGGCTCCGCACCACCGGCCTCTCCTGCTAACAGGTGATAGATAGGTGATCAGACCCAGCAGTCTCATATCGATAACCCTACAGATAGTCCTCAGTATGTTAGTCCTGGACAGGCCCTTTAAATCCACTATAGCAGACACCAGACAGTTACATGCGAGGCCAATTACCAGGGCTTATTAGTGAGATAATTCATGTATATGTTCTATTAGTTGAGAGTAAGGCTGCTTTCACACTTGCGTTGCATACGCCGCTATGGAGAATAGCGCAGTCCATTAACACACTGCGCTATTCTCCATAGACTTGTATTGACGCACCGTAACACAAGTGTCTGCGTTTCATCCGCTGGACGACGCTGCGTCGTTATTTTGACGCAGCGTCAGGCGGAACGCTGCATTTAGCGGTTTTTGGGTCGCACTTTGACGGATTCTGTTAGAATCCGCCAAGGTGTCTAATGATTGTCTATGGTAGCGGATTCCGCTGCAATGCACTAAGCGACGGAATCTGCTGACGGATCCAGTCACGTTCTACTATTCATGCACAGTATGTCCAACAGAACGATCTAAATCGTTAAAATCGCTCCAGGTCTCTCTCATACTCACCGATCACCGGCGCGGCACTGCACGGCTGTCACAGTCCTCTGGCGACTTCTCTTGCTTTTAAAAGTGCAGGCCGCTCATTATTACATCCAGTATTCATTGCTTTCCCCGCCTACCGGAGTCTATGATTGGTTGCAGTCAGACATGCCCCACACTGAGTGACAGCTGTCTCACTACAACCAATCACAGCCGCAGGTGGGCGGGTCTATATAATTATTAACAAAAAAAAACGACGTGTGGTCTCCCCCCAATTTTGATACCAGCCAAGGTAAAGCCAAACGGCTGAAGGCTGGTATTCTCAGGATGGGGAGCCCCACGTTATGGGGAGCCCCCCAGCCTAAAAATATCAGTCAGCAGCCGCCCAGAATTGCCGCATCCATTAGATGCGACAGGCCCGGGACTCTACCCGGCTCATCCCGAATTGCCCTGGTGCGGTGGCAATCGAGGTAATAAAGAGTTAATGGCAGCTTATAGCTACCACTAAGTCCAAGGTTAATCATGGCAAGCCTCTACCAGACACATTTCATGATTAACCTGTAAGTTAAAGTAAATAAACACATACACCCGAAAAAATACTTTATTTGGAATAAAAGACAGAAACCCCCCCTCTTTCACCACTTTATTAAAATCCCCAAATACCCCTCCAGGTCCGGCGTAATCCACATGAGGTCCCGCGACGCATCCACCTCTGCTACATGAAGCTGACAGGAGCGGCCGTAGAACACCGCCGCTCCTGTGAGCTCCACGAAAAAGCTGAAGGGAGTCGCGCTGGCAGTGGGAACGTCACTGAGGTAACACCTGTGTGTGAACGGTGATGATGGGTGCAGTAGTGCCGGGATGTATGTGATGATGATGAGTGCGGTAGTGCCTGCGTGTGCAGTGATGATGATGGGGGCAGTACTGTCGGGATGTGTGTAATGATGATGAGTGCGGTAGTGCCTGCGTGTGCGGTAGTGCCTGCGTGTGCGGTGATGATTGGGTCTCTCTCGCACGCGGCTAGAAAATTTAACGCAATGCGTTATTTCACAGGAATCCGTTGCCTTTATTATCACACTATTTGCAAAGCATCCGTCACACAACGCATTGTAATGGATGCCGCACAATGCAAGTGTGAAAGCGCCCTAAGGCTACTTTCACACATCAGTTTTTTGGCATCAGGCACAATCCGGCTTGTGTCTCATGCAACGGATCCGTCGCAGATTGTGTAAAAACTGATGCGATGGATCCAGCAAAAAACGGATTCGTTTTTTTGTTTTGTTTTTTTGCTTTCTTTTTCATGCCAAGAGAGAGAGATCCCATCATCACCGCGCACACCGGTACTACCGCCCCCATCATCACCGCACACACGCAAGCACTACCGCCCCCATCATCACTGCACACACCCCACACTACTGCACCCATCATCACAGCATTACAACAGAACAGCAAAATGATACTTTAGAATTAGATCTTGTTGAAGCTGCTTCAAAACACTTTCATATTCATCACATGCGCTGTGTTGTGCACACGCTGCAGCTGGCAATAAGAGATAGTCTGCAAGAGGGACATGCTAGAAATCTGATTGGAAAAGTGAGGAAATTGGTTATTGCCACCAGAACCCCTAAAATTGATTCCATCTTGAAGAGACATGCTGGGAAAGGGGCAATTGTTTATCAAGCCACTCGGTGAGACAGCACTTATTTAATGATTGAGCGATTGCTTGAACTAAAACAGTTTCTTATAGATATGGCGAACCCTCAGTTAACCCTAAATGAAGGTCAATGGACACAGGTGGCTGAATTGAAGGAATTGCTTAATCACCCATTTACCGTGATTAAAAAAATTACAAGCGGAGGATTTAACTCCTGGCATTTTCATAAGGGAGTGGAAGAACTTGCTATTTTGCCTGCCCCAAAGAGGTTTAATCGCAGATAGCATTTCTGCTTCAATGAAACGGAGAGAGACACAGCTATTGGAAAATAACATTCTTCTGGCAGCTGTTTATATGGACCCAAGTCATCATATACTGCTTGATAATCAACAGCTTACTAAACGAAAAGAGGCTCTGACTGAGGTAGCAGTTAGGATGAGTGGCCTACAGGACTGGCAGGCGCAAGAGGACTTAGGTCCTGACAGTACTACTGCTGCCATATCTTCATCCTCATCAGATGAGGAGTTTAACTTGACAAGTATTTGGATGACATGGAGCAGGCAAAGCATTGCCGCAAGGAAAAAGATTTCACTCCATCTCCTATAGCAGCAGATTGACCAGATTTCAGTAAAATGTTTCACTTGCTCTCAAATAGAAAAATTAAACCGTTCATCAAACCTGACTGTGCATGAGGCAATCCGTTATACCCGGAAATTGTTAGAGATGTTGCCCATGTGGTTACGGCTTTGCCTCCAACCCAAGTTACTGTAGAGAGGTTGTTCTCTAGCCTTAACATTATTAGGTCAGATTTGAGGTAATCTGCGAAGGAGGATCTGATGGAGGCAATTCTATTTCTTAGAACAAATTCATGGACTGCACAAATGTAATTTAGCATATTTTTGTTGAAAACTGTTTTTTGCCACTTATATATAGTTTATTACTACATAGTGTCTATATATATATATATATATATGTGTGACACTAACATTTACAAATTACAGTTTTTTGTATTCTGAAGTTATATTCAGATAATTATATTTTGTTCTAAATATCTTGATTATTGTATCATAAAAATGATTACATGTCTGATGTTCACATTGTACTACAATACATTTTTCACTTAAATATAAGCAATATATGTGGGAGTCGGAGTCTGTGCAAGGGAAGTTAAGGAGTCGGAGTCGCAGGTTTGGCTTACCGCCTCCACAGCCCTGGAAAGCGCGACACCATGCGGTTGTGTATGAAGCACACAACCGCATGGTGTCACGCTTCCACGTAAATGAATGTACTGTACTGCAACGGTGCTGTATTCAGTTTCCGTCAAAACGACGCAAATGTGAAACCGGCTTTATCAGCATGCTAATCAAGCAGAGGGGGTGACCGGCCTACAAAAGGGAGCTTGACTTCAATGTAACAGCATGTGCCATAACAGGACTCAAAATTTAACACAAAATATTGATGCAAAACAGGCCAGAGGTGGATGGTGTCATGGGCAGGCAGCGCTAGCCATTTGCTATACAGCTTTAATGCTGGATCTGACCAGCTTCCAATGCTTTGCTTGCCATAAGGAAGAATGAACAGTTCCAGCCAGCAGTAATCATGCTGCCCGCACAAACTGTCAATCATCAGCAGCACACTAGACCCCGGCAAGGAGAGTAGAGATGGACTCCTGAAGGCATCGCCTGAGACAGCCCCTTTACTGTATAGGAAATTAAGGGTGCTATGCTCTCTGCATTTATTATTAGTGATGAACAAGCACTACCATGCTCGGGTGCTTGGTACTCTTATTGAGCAGTTGGATGCTCAGATGGCTGTGAGTCGTGTACTGAGGATAATGAAAGTTCATGGGGAACTTGAGCATTTTGCGTGAAATCTTCCAGAAAAATGCTAAAAGGTCACCATTGACTTCCATTATACTCAAGTACATGAGTTGCGCCCATCCGAATATCCAGCTGCTTTTTATAAGTACCGAGAACCTGAGCCCATGCTCGCTCAGCACCATTTATTATCTGCAGAGGGCGCTGTAAGGCTATTTGGAGTCTTTTTTTCTTAATACGTTTTTCCTTGTTTATTTTAATCAATCAAACCAAGGTAAAAGCATCCTAGCAAAGGCTATGGGAATCGTGACTTGCTGTGCACACGCTGCTTCTTTTTTCCTTGCATATTTTGTTGCAAATAAACCCCAAAAAACAAAAAAAAAAAAAAAAACACACGCAGCATGTCAATTGTTTCTGCATTTATATAATCCCCTGCAGTGCTTTATCACTACCGTGGATTATAGCGCAGCACTTTGCCTCCCACACCATGTATATGGCATGGTGTATAAGGCTTTTTATAGCTCAGTAAACCGGGGTCATCATGGTGAAGACCCAGGGTTACCATGGCAGCGATTGGGTCCCTGTGATCACATTACAAGGACCAGATTGCTAGGGGGTTAAACTGCTGGAAGCAATTCAGCCACCAATCTGGGCAGCGAGAGCCAGGTTTCGGTTATAACATCAGCCGGAGACCTGGCGTCGATAGCGGGGATACAGCGCCTGAACCCCCAGCAAACGCCACAAAAAGAAGCAGAAAAAAATAAAAAAATATGTATATGAAAAACAAGCACATACAATAAAAAGTGTGCATCTTTTCAGCTGCTTTTTAACTGCTATAACATACTTAGTGTGCAGAAAAGAAGAAACGTGGGCACATAGCCTAATGGTTTGAGTAAGGTGATGCTGCAGATGAGAGAACAGGAAACCTTATTTTGCTTCCAGTGAATAAACAGAACATTTTGTCATATGAACTTTATTATATTACTCACAAAACAAATGAATTTTATAAATCACAGAATTAAATAGAAAATTAAAAATGACATACAATAAACAGACAAACATAATTTGAGGCATATCCTAGGACCTTCCATTACCATCACAGAGGGTCTGCTAGAGGGGCGCAATCCTCATTCATGATTACTGGATCACTGGAAAAAGCCATCTTAACCTGATTTATATGCGATTTTCTGTAGTTCAAAGGTTGGCATAATGTCTTCCTTGGTTTTTAAAATCTCTGTATGCCATGTCAGCATCCCTTGAGCAATGAGGAATACGACCAAATGGTTCATGGTCATTAAAACATGATTCAAACACGTCATCCACGGCTTTTTCTGCTGCTTCCCGACTGATCTGCCTGACGGCCAATATGGAGCGGAGAGCGCGGTCTCTTACACAGGTCTGGTAGGGGATAAGGAAAGGTTAGGCTATAACGGATGTCCAACAACGTGTTTCATTGCCATGAGGCGTCAAATCAATATACTTGGTGTCTTTCTCCTTGCATTTCCTGAGCATTGCTCTGATCACCGTGCCTTAAATACAACAGAATGCCCACTTCATTGTTCTATTCAAGGCTATGATCACATGTGTGTTAGGAGTCTTTGTTTTCTGGTTGGAAAAAAAAACCCCACAGGAAACCAACAAAAAAGTATTTCTGCAGTGAATGGCTGCATCACATGGTGGATGGGGCCTGTTACAATCTTCCAAGAAGCACAGCATACTGCACCATGTCTTAGGGCTCTTTTCCACTTGTGTACCGCTTCCGATGCCAGAGCATTGTAAGCAATATTCTAATGACCCTCTGCTGCGGTGTCAGCCGAGAGTCATGCATGCGACTGATGTGATGCGATCGCAAGATCACAGGAACGGAGAAGATGGAGGGAGCACTTTCTCCCCATCTCCTCCGTTGTCTGTGTCTGCCTACATCACACTGCAGTCGCATAATGTGCAAATGCAGTGCGATTTTATACACGCGTGAGCCGAGACTCTGTGCAAAACGAAGCGTGCTGCGATTGCACGATTTGTTCCGTAGAAAATTAAGCAAGAGGACACTGTCCCATAGATTAACACTGGTGCAAGTGCAATCCAAATTTATCGGATCACACGCGCACATGAAAGTCACAAGTGGACATGAGCCCTTACAGTAAGAATGAGGGACTGTGCAGTACAGCCTCCGACATGAAAAAGGTCAGTCTCAAATCTTCCACTATGGTAACGCAGACGAATACCACAGTTGGATTCCATTACTGCTCAGAGCATCATTCCACTACACTATGCAAAAATAGTTATATAGTAAGAAGAGTTGAAAACAAGACATATGTCCATCACATTCAACCAAGGGATGGGAGGGTATACATGAAGGGAAAGCGGTATATGTAAAAACCGGACTGCATGAATAAATTTGCCCTGAATGGGAAAATTTACCTACTGATCCCAAGTGTCGATTGATCATCGGTATTTATTTTCTTGTAAAAGAGCATCGCAACCTTTTTGAACCCATCAACAGTTGTTGCTGTTGCCAGCTCTTGAGGCAGACTACTCCGCAGATTACGATTTCTTATGGTAAAGAAGCCTCGTCTCCTCTAGAGATTGATCCTGTCTCCAGGCGGAGGACGTATCCCCTTGTCATGTGAGGGGGTTTCACAGGAAACCACTTTGATCATACTTTTTGTTTGGGTCATTTATTGTACAAATTAATCATGTCACCCCTTAAATTTACTCTGTAAATCTTTTAATCGTTCCTCATAATGACAATCCTCCATGTCTCATCAGTTTTGTACCTTTCTAAATAGAGGGCATCATTTCTATGAACTAATCCCCAGAACTAAACTGCATATTTTAGATGAATATTACTATAAAGAAGGGAATTTTGTTTACTTACCGTAAATTCCTTTTCTTCTAGCTCCAATTGGGAGACCCAGACAATTGGGTGTATAGCTATGCCTCCGGAGGCCACACAAAGTATTACACTAAAAGTGTAAAGCCCCTCCCCTTCAGCCTATACACCCCCCGTGCTGCCACGGGCTCATCAGTTTTGGTGCAAAAGCCCGAAGGAGGAAAAAATTATAAACTGGTTTAAAGTAAAATCCGAAGGAATATCGGAGAACTGAAACCATTTAACATGAACAACATGTGTATACAAAAACAGGGGCGGGTGCTGGGTCTCCCAATTGGAGCTAGAAGAAAAGGAATTTACGGTAAGTAAACAAAATTCCCTTCTTCTTTGTCGCTCCTTATTGGGAGACCCAGACAATTGGGACGTCCAAAAGCAGTCCCTGGGTGGGTAAATAATACCTCATAATAGAGCCGTAACGGCTCCATCCTACAGGTGGGCAACTGCCGCCTGAAGGACTCGCCTACCTAGGCTGGCATCTGCCGAAGCATAGGTATGCACCTGATAGTGTTTCGTGAAAGTGTGCAGGCTCGACCAGGTAGCTGCCTGACACACCTGCTGAGCCGTAGCCTGGTGTCGCAAGGCCCAGGACGCTCCCACGGCCCTGGTAGAATGGGCCTTCAGTCCTGAGGGAACCGGAAGCCCCGAGGAACGGTAAGCTTCGAGAATTGGTTCCTTGATCCACCGAGCCAGGGTTGACTTGGAAGCTTGTGTCCCTTTACGCTGGCCAGCGACAAGGACAAAGAGTGCATCCGAGCGGCGCAGGGGCGCCGTACGAGAAATGTAGAGTCTGAGTGCTCTCACCAGATCTAACAAGTGCAAATCCTTTTCACATTGGTGAACTGGATGAGGACAAAACGAGGGTAAGGAGATGTCCTGATTGAGATGAAAGGACAGAAAAGTTGGCAAGGCAAATGGCCAGGGAGAAAACCCCTGAGCAGAGCACCACGACAGGAATATTTTCCACGTCCTGTGGTAGATCTTGGCGGACGTTGGTTTCCTAGCCTGTCTCATAGTGGCAATGACCTCTTGAGATAATCCTGAAGACGCTAGGATCCAGGACTCAATGGCCACAC
The DNA here is from genome assembly GCF_048569485.1 of Anomaloglossus baeobatrachus. Lineage (NCBI taxonomy): Eukaryota > Metazoa > Chordata > Amphibia > Anura > Aromobatidae > Anomaloglossus > Anomaloglossus baeobatrachus. The sequence continues at coordinate 302,727,740 of NC_134356.1, forward strand.
AGTCAGGTTGAGGGCCGCAGAATTCAGATGGAAAAACGGCCCTTGAGACAGCAAATCTGGTCGGTCTGGCAGTGCCCACGGTTGGCCGACCGTGAGATGCCACAGATCCGGGTACCACGACCTCCTCGGCCAGTCTGGAGCGACGAGGATGACGCGGCGGCAGTCGGCCCTTATCTTGCGTAACACTCTGGGCAACAGTGCCAGAGGAGGAAACACATAAGGAAGCCGAAACTGCGACCAATCCTGAACTAAGGCGTCTGCCGCCAGAGCTCTGTGATCTTGAGATCGAGCCATGAATGTTGGGACCTTGTTGTTGTGCCGTGACGCCATTAGGTCGACGTCCGGCATCCCCCAGCGGCAACAGATCTCCTGAAACACGTCCGGGTGAAGGGACCATTCCCCTGCGTCCATGCCCTGGCGACTGAGAAAGTCTGCTTCCCAGTTTTCTACGCCCGGGATGTGAACTGCGGATATGGTGGATGCTGTGGCTTCCACCCACAGCAGAATCCGCCGGACTTCCTGGAAGGCTTGTCGACTGCGTGTCCCACCTTGGTGGTTGATGTAAGCCACCGCTGTGGAGTTGTCCGACTGAATTCGGATCTGCTTGCCTTCCAGCCACTGCTGGAACGCTTTTAGGGCAAGATACACTGCCCTGATCTCCAGAACATTGATCTGAAGTGAGGACTCTTGCTGAGTCCACGTACCCTGAGCCCTGTGGTGGAGAAAAACTGCTCCCCACCCTGACAGACTCGCGTCCGTCGTGACCACCGCCCAGGATGGGGGTAGGAAGGATTTCCCCTTCGATAATGAGGTGGGAAGAAGCCACCACCGAAGGGAAGCTTTGGTTGCCTGAGAGAGGGAGACGTTCCTGTCTAGGGACGTCAGCATCCTGTCCCACTTGCGTAGGATGTCCCATTGAAGTGGACGCAGGTGAAACTGCGCGAAAGGGACTGCTTCCATTGCTGCCACCATCTTCCCCAGGAAGTGCATGAGGCGCCTCAAGGGGTGTGACCGACCTTGAAGGAGAGATTGCACCCCTGTCTGTAGTGAACGCTGTTTGTCCAGCGGAAGCTTCACTATCGCTGGAAGAGTATGAAACTCCATGCCAAGATATGTCAGCGATTGGACAGGTGTCAGATTTGACTTTGGAAAATTGATGATCCACCCGAAACTCTGGAGAATCTCCAGAGTAACGTTGAGGCTGTGTTGGCATGCCTCTTGAGAGGGTGCCTTGACCAGCAGATCGTCTAAGTAAGGTATCACTGAGTGACCCTGAGAGTGGAGGACCGCAACTACTGTAGCCATGACCTTGGTGAAAACCCTTAGGGCTGTCGCCAGGCCGAACGGCAGTGCCGCGAACTGAAGGTGTTCGTCTCCTATGGCGAAGCGCAAGAAGCGCTGATGCTCTGGAGCAATTGGTACGTGGAGATAAGCATCCTTGATATCGATCGATGCTAGGAAATCTCCTTGGGACATTGAGGCGATGACGGAGCGGAGGGATTCCATCCGGAACCGCCTGGTCCTTACGTGTTTGTTGAGCAGTTTTAGGTCCAAAACAGGACGGAAGGACCCGTCCTTCTTTGGAACCACAAACAGGTTGGAGTAGAAACCGTGACCCTGTTGCTGAAAAGGAACCGGGACCACCACTCCTTCTGCCTTCAGAATGCCCACCGCCTGCAGAAGAGCCTCGGCTCGCTCGGGAGGCGGAGATGTTCTGAAGAATCGAGTCGGAGGACGAGAGCTGAACTCTATCCTGTAACCGTGAGACAAAATGTCTCTCACCCAACGGTCTTTTACTTGTGGCAGCCAGGTGTCGCAAAAGCGGGAGAGCCTGCCACCGACCGAGGATGCGGTGTGAGGAGGCCGTAAGTCATGAGGAAGCCGCCGTAGTAGCGGCACCTCCGGCGGTCTTTTTAGGGCGTGATTTAGACCGCCATGCGTCGGAGTTCCTCTGATCCTTCTGCGGCCTTTTGGACGAGGAGAATTGGGACCTGCCCGCACCCCGAAAGGACCGAAACCTCGACTGTCCCCTCCTCTGTTGGGGTGTTTTTGGTTTGGCCTGGGGTAAGGATGTTTCCTTTCCCTTGGATTGTTTGATGATTTCATCCAATCTCTCACCAAACAAACGGTCGCCAGAAAATGGCAATCCAGTTAAGCACTTTTTGGAAGCCGAATCTGCCTTCCATTCCCGCAGCCACAAGGCCCTGCGTATTGCCACCGAATTGTCGGCTGCAACCGCCGTACGGCTCGCAGAGTCCAGGACAGCATTAATAGCGTAGGACGCAAATGCCGACGTTTGAGAGGTTATGGACGCCACCTGCGGCGCAGACGTATGTGTGAGTGCGTCAATTTGCGCCTGACCAGCTGAGATAGCTTGGAGTGCCCATACGGCTGCGAATGCTGGAGCAAAAGACGCGCCGATAGCTTCATAGATGGATTTCAACCAGAGCTCCATCTGTCTGTCAGTGGCATCCTTGAGTGAAGCTCCATCTTCCACTGCAACTATGGATCTAGCCGCAAGTCTGGAGATTGGAGGATCCACCTTGGGACACTGAGCCCAGCCCTTGACCACGTCAGGGGGGAAAGGGTAACGTGTATCCTTAAGGCGCTTGGAAAAACGCTTATCTGGACAAGCTCGGTGTTTCTGGACTGCCTCTCTGAAGTCAGAGTGGTCCAGAAACATACTCTTTGTACGCTTGGGAAACCTGAAACGGAATTTCTCCTGCTGAGAAGCTGACTCCTCCACTGGAGGAGCTGAGGGAGAAATATCCAACATTTCATTGATGGACGCAATAAGATCATTCACTATGGCGTCCCCATCAGGAGTATCAAGGTTGAGAGCGGCTTCAGGATCAGAATCCTGATCAGCTACCTCCGCTTCATCATACAGAGAGTCCTCTCGCTGAGACCCTGAACATTGTGATGATGTCGAGGGGATATCATAGCGAGCTCGCTTAATCGGTCTGGGGCTGCGGTCCGTGTCAGAGACCTCACCCTGGGATCCATGAGACACCCCGGGAGGACATTGCTGTTCCAACTGAGGGGGACCAGGGGGCAATGATTCCACAGTGCCCCTGGCTTGAGATGCCGGCCTGGACTGCAAGGCTTCTAATATCTTAGCCATAGTCTCAGAAAGTCTTTCAGTAAAAACTGCAAACGCCGTCCCTGTCACCTGGACAGTGTTAACAGGTGGTTCTCCCTGGGCCACCCTTAGCAGAGGCTCCGGCTGAGAAAGTGCCACAGGGGCCGAGCATTGCACACAATGAGGGTCAGTGGAACCTGCCGGCAGTATAGCCGTACATGCTGCACAGGCAGCATAGTAAGTCTGTGCTTTGGCACCCTTGCTATTTGTGGACGACATGCTGTTGTCTCCTCTGAGCAATACAGGAGGGTATATAGACAAAAATCAACAGTGCACCATACAGTGTAAAGTATAGACTATAATCATATAATCTATAAGTACACTTCTGCACTAGTGGGGCCAGCACCACAGGTGCTGCTTACCGCCTGCGCAAAGCGGTTGTGTGGGCACCAGAAATCCTGCCTGGGTCTCCCTGAGCTTGTCTCTCCTCTCCAGCGTTAGCAGAGCTGAGAGGAATGGCTGCCGGCGTCCTGAGGAGAGGAGGGAGCCGTGGGCGTGACCCAGAAAAGTGCGGGAACCGGTGCCCCACTGTGCAGAGTGAGAGGGTGGGGGGGGAGTATGCAAAGCATGCTCCAGCCCTCAGTGCTGCCGTCCTGTACAGCGTCCCGCCCTTCCCCTGATTGGCAGGGCTGGGGGCGGGAAGAAAACGAGACTAGGCCGCAAAAGCCGGGGACTCGAGTTATAAGCGCGGCCGCCGTATAAGCGCGGTCGGCGCGGAAGTCCCCGGCGCACTAACAGTCCCAGCCGCGCCGCAGTGATAACCATGGCAGCGGCGGTCAGCGCGGCAGTCCCCCTACACGAACACACTCAGCGACGCTGAAGTGTGTAATGGCACAAACGCAGTCAGCGCTGCTGTCCCCGGTGCACTAGCACACCCAGCAATGCTGGAGTGTTGCTGTGCGCGGTCCCCATGGGGGACACAGAGTACCTCAAAGTAGCAGGGCCATGTCCCTGAACGATACTCGGCTCCTATCCAGCTTGGTCCTCAGGAGCTGTGGATGGAGCACGGTCTCCTGTGCCTGGAGACCGAAAGGATCCCACTTCACCCAGAGCCCTAATTGAGGGATGGGGAAGGAAAGCAGCATGTGGGCTCCAGCCTCCGTACCCGCAATGGATACCTCAACCTTAACAACACCGCCGACAAGAGTGGGGTGAGAAGGGAGCATGCTGGGGGCCCTGTTATGGGCCCTCTTTTCTTCCATCCGACATAGTCAGCAGCTGCTGCTGACTAAGCTGTGGAGCTATGCGTGCATGTCTGACCTCCTTCGCACAAAGCATAAAAACTGATGAGCCCGTGGCAGCACGGGGGGTGTATAGGCTGAAGGGGAGGGGCTTTACACTTTTAGTGTAATACTTTGTGTGGCCTCCGGAGGCATAGCTATACACCCAATTGTCTGGGTCTCCCAATAAGGAGCGACAAAGAAAATCAAATATAAAGCTCGACCTGAGATCTCTGTAGAAACTTCACTGTACTTATAGACAAGTTAAACATAGAAAATACACACGGGGGAGAATAAAATACACCCTTGGTGCCAAACCAACTTCACGGACCATATTACTCTCGACAGCAATACTGTGATCCGTGACACTTGGTGAATCTTGATATCTTTCAATATAAAAGGTGCTTGCTCGGTCTACTTCTGTGCCCAGATGTTATTTATGTGAATGATTATCTGCACAATTGTAGTATTGGTGTGGTAATGAAGGTTATAAAAGTTTACTGAGGAAATATTATGATGTATGAATTTATGAAATGGAAACTTACTGATCAGTGGGGGTCCGAGAACCCAGTCAAAACCCACTATCTGGCAATTTGCCACAAATCTCCAAAGCCCACTGGACTCAGAGTTTGGCCACTTTAACTACCTGAAGGGACAGTGAACATTTATGTAGAATGATGTTTTTCCAGTGGTCTAATGCTATAGTTAGGTACATCTTACAGTCTGAAATAAAAGGAGTAAGAGGGTAAGCTGTCTGTGCAGTGCATGGTAGGACAGGTCCGACCAAGCGAGAAACACGCTTTGTAACTACTCTCCATGACCAAGAGATAAGGGATGTGAACAAGAACCCCTTCCCCTCTAGAAACTCAGAACTCTCTATAGAGTGATGTGGAATTGGGTTTTTTTTTTTTATTTTATTTTTACAACACAGGACAATGGCTTTAAGTCCTACCCACTTGGCATAACCCCCCCTTCCTCAGCCATGTACCACTCCAAAAATAGAGCTCAGAAAGGATTTCCCAGAAACCTGCAGAAAATCTTCCAGGATGACATGGTTGCAGGTTCAGCTCTGGTGATCCCTTATTAGGCTCTGTGCCCACGTAGCGTATTTTCATGCAGTTACGCTGCGTTCTGCACCGCAGCGTAACTGCATGCGTCCTTCGTCCCCAGCACAATCTATGAAGATTGTGCACAATCCATGCGCACGTTGCGTTTTAGAACGTAGCGCTTTGCATGCTACCAAATCGCTGCATTCTAAAAAGCAACATGTCACTTATTTTGTGCGCTTTGGATGCAGGTCCCGATCTGTCTATGGGAGAGGCTGCATCCAGAGCACATGAAATCGGCTTTTCACTGCATCCATTATGCACTGTTTCTGCAGAGATTTGAAGCGCACATGTGCGGTTCAAATCGCTGCAGAAATTTCTGCAGGGACACAACGCAACGTGGGCACATAGCCGAAGGCCATCTGGATGGATCCATAAAATGTTTTGCAGACACTACACATATACACATTTCAGGACATACCTGATGATGTTGTTTGAAGCCAAAGTTAAAGCGGCTAATTTCATTACTAAGTGAGCAGTCTCCGCTGAGATTGGCAGCTCTGATCTATAGCAAACAAAAAAAAACAAAAAAACACCACAATGTAAATGACAAGAATAATGAAGAGGAGCATTGGGTCGTCAAACCGCCATCTTTACTGGTCACCTCACTATTGGGAGCAGTGTGTTCTTTTATAGGGTCACTGCATCTCCACTCTGCCTCCCAATCAGGTGTGGAGGGAAGGTGGGTGCATTGTGGGTGGCATAGTACGCATTAGCTACCCTGCACGCCCAAAGGGTCTCGAGCTCAATAGTGTCTCTTCACATCCAATATAAGATCTGACCGGACAGTGGAAGGGCAGTGACCCTTTGTACTAATCAGACAAAGATTCTCTCTATTTTTTTTATATTGCCCCTTGTAAGCAAATCAGTAAGCAGTGTGCAGTGATGGAACAGAAGATGACAGCCCCCAGTTGGTATTTTACTGCATACACAGAACATACTGATCGCTTACAGAAGGGGAAATAAAAAAAGACCCACAGGAGTGGATATTTAAAGTTATCTGTGCTCTAATCAAAAAGCAGTGTACACAAATGGACAATTCCTTATGATAAATTTTCATTGTGTTACATGCAAATAAAAGACTGATCAATACACAAAAAACTAAGTCCACCCAGATTATAAAACTGGCTTTGTACTAATAAAATCAGAGCAGTTGCCGATATATAGACTATTTTCTGTTTACTGTGGCAGATATATGTTATATGTAGCCCAGGAAGTCCAGCCATCTTGTTTGTCACTTTTGCACTTTGTTTTGGGTGGATATCACTTTTACTGTGTAAACGATCAAACAGATGAGCCACATCTTCTAGAACCCTTAGGGCATGTGCCCACGGGAGCTGATTTCTGCGGATTTTGCTGCGGAAAAGCTGCGGACTTTTCTGGATTTTCCAGATAAATCCGCAGGTTTTAGCATGTACAGACACTCCCCATGTTATCCTATGGGACATGGGGAGTGTGCGTCCACGCTGCGGAAAGTGCGGCTGCGGAACATGGTGCGGATGTCCCGCAGCCGCACGCAACTGCATGTGAATTATTCCTGCGGAATTACCTGTGGAAATCCCGGCCCTCCGCTATGGAGATAGAGGCCGGGACGTCCGAAGGTAATTCGCATGAAAGTCCGCAGGTTTACCGCAGCTATATCGCTGGCATCCTGCAGCTAAAAATAGCTGCGGATGCTGGCGGGCAGCTGCAGGAAACATGCGGCCGTACCTGCGGATACATCCGCAGCTACAAACTCCTGTGGGCACATAGCCTAATAACCCTTCTTTGCCAGCTTAATCCGCTACTGGATCACTTCTACTAGAGATCAGTTTACAACAGGCAAACGTAAAAAGCCATGTTAATGTAAGTATTTTGCTTACCTCAGAACACGCTAAATGGCGAATGTTATTAAACCAATCCACATGTGCACGGCAGTGGTCAAATGCGTGAATCAGCTCGTGTGTCACCACGCGGTCCATGTGTGACTGATTGTGGATGTTGTTCTGACATAACACAATCTAGAAGGAGGGAAGTGTTATTCTGACATCTGACAGTATTTCACCAGTTTTACAGGAAACCCTTATGGTTGTCCAGGACTAAACTACTGATAAGGCATCTATGGGATAGGTCATCAATAATATAGACTGCCAGGGATCCCACACCTAGCATCCTTACAAACGTGGGTTGTGTGTTTTTTTTTTTTTTGTTATGATACTTGCATCCGAAAAAGGTGGCTTTAACCCCAGTGAGAGCCATTCAGAGACAGTGATCGGCTTGCCCTCAGTGCCTGCACACATCATGCAGTGAAGTGAGCCTGTTCGTTGTGGTTGTTGTTTCATGGGTGAAACATCCAAGCACCCGCGATACTCGGTTGAGCTCCGTGAGTACCCGAACACTGAGTATCGAGCAGTAGTGAGCACACTCGCTCATCATTAACTAATACTATTTCCTTACTGCAGGGTATATGCTCAATTTATTTCTATCTAAGATATTCTGTTAAATGGCCACGGTGTGAACGTCTTACTACATGTTGTATGTATACCAATTTATGCTCTGCGTCAATTATTTGGCATGACATATGCTCTGGCAGAATCTGGAGAGAATGGGAGGAAGTGCAGTACTTGGCAGCACCCAGTAAAGCATTGTACGAAGATGCTGTGTGCCACTAAACACAATGCTGACATTCGGCTGCTGATCAGTGGGGGTGCTCGGTCCTACACCGAGCACCCCCACTCGGTGTAGGACCTCCCCACCCCCACCAATCTTATGTAGACAACTAAGGGACCCTAGACAACACTTTTATCCTTGCAGAATCTAAAATACCTTAAGGTTGACGCAACACTGACTTTGACTGCAACATCTGTTCTATAACCAATGGTCGCTTGGTGTTGCTTGCTACATGGGGTTATATTGCAACCCTGAGGCTATGTGCGCACTTTGCTTTTTACCTGCTTTTTCAACTGCAGCATTTAATGCCAAAATGGTTGTGTTCTGCTTTTCAAGCAAAGTCTATGGGAATTTGGCTTTCTTGTCCGCACTATGCAGTTCAAACTGCAGCCTTTTTGTTGCAGAACTTTGGTCAAAAACTCAGCTTTGCAGTGCAAAACCCAAATGCCAAAAACAATTGTCCTGTTTTTGTTTTTGCCATTTGGGTTTTGCCCTGCAAAGCTGAGTTTTTGATCGAAGTTCTGCAACAAAAAGGCTGCAGTTTGAACTGCATAGTGCAGACAAGAAAGCCAAATTCCCATAGACTTTGCTTGAAAAGCAGAACACAACCATTTTGGCATTAAACGCTGCAGTTGAAAAAGCAGCAAAAAAGCAGGTAAAAAGCAAAGTGCGCACATAGCCTTAGGGTACTGCGGTAAACAAGTCAAATTCCAACCTTGTCTAATTGTTTGTGACTTGCTTGCTGCAAACTGCAATATAGCGACAGCACTGAGCGAATCTTGTTCACACAACAGGTGTCACTGCCAAAGTCACGGTGTAGCCTTAAGGCCGCTTTACACGCTACGACATCGCTCAAGCAATCTCGTTGGGGGTCACGGAATTTGTGACGCACATCCGGCCGCTTTAGCGATGTCGTTGCGTGTGACATCTATGAGCGATTTTGAATAATCGCAAAAACGTTCAAAATCGCTAAAAATCGGTGACATGCCACCCTATTCCCAATTATCGTAGCTGCTGCGTGTACGATGTGGTTTGTCGTTCCTGCGGCAGCACACATCGCTACGTGTGACACCGCAGGAACTAGGAACTTCACCTTATCTGCGGCCACCGGCAATGCGGAAGGAAGGAGGTGGGCGGGATGTTACGTCCCGCTCATCTCTGCCCCTCTGCTTCTATTGGGCGGCCACTTAGTGACGTCGCTGTGACGCCCAACGAACCGCCCCCTTAGAAAGGAGGCAGGTCGCCGGTCACAGCGACGTTGCTAGGCAAGTAAGTAGTGTGACGGGTCTGAGCGATGTGCGCCACGGGCAGCGATTTGCCCGTGTCGCACAATCGATGGGGGCGGGTACGCACGCTAGCGATATCGGTCACGATATCGCAGCATGTAAAGCGGCCTTTAGCCTTACAATAAACTTCATTTTTAAGATGTTCACTTACTTCAGATGTTTCTGCATCAAAGCCTCCACTTACTGATCCATTACAATCCTCACAGGAAAAATGTCGGTCTCGGGAAACCGTGCTGAAAAAAGGAAAAAAAAAAAAAAAAATTGCTTACACTTAAAGGGACTCTGCAATGTAATCTAAACACAGCATGCCGCAAGAGTTAAAACAGAAAATTCAGCCATGTGTGTCTCATCTCAGTCTTTTTTTGTTTACCTGCAATGTTAGTATTGTATAAGCTTGTTATCTTTATCATTAGTGGGTCTCAGAGGGGTGTGAGTTGTAGTCCAACTCCGCCCCTTCTGGGATTAGCGGCTTCTGTATTGGGTGGCACGGTGGCTCAGTGGTTAGCACTGCAGTTTTGCAGCGCTGGGGTCCTGGGTTCTAGTCCCACTAAGGACAACATCTGCAAGGAGTTTGTATGTTCTCCCCGTGTTTGCGTGGGTTTCCTCCGATTTCCTCCCCCACTCGAAAAACATACTGATAGGGATTTTAGATTGGCAATACTGTCCCCATCGGGGCTCACAATGTATGTAAGGCGCTATGGAATTAATAGCGCTATATAAATGAATAAATATTATAGGTTTTTAGATTATATTCTGTTTATGGAAATGTACACAGAGCCTGGTGTGGGCGAGGATAGCCCTCAGCAATGCTACATACAAAATCTAAAATCTTTCACTGTGCCAAAAAAGGCTGCACATAGTAATCTAAATGATACATTGTTGAACTCAGGTCCTCTTTGATTACATCATGCTGCTCTCAGATGAGGTAGCAAAAACCTGCTGACAGATTCCCTTTATATAAAGGGATTTCTGCGGGACTTGAATACATTGATATCAATACTTTATTGCTATGTCCCAACCACTCAAAAAGGCAGAGAACACTTGAAGTGTGTTAATATGGCCAACAAAGTTAGCTTGTCGCCAAGATCGCCAGCTGTCGCAAATAATACAATCCTGATCAAGCACATGCGATCACCCAGGTCTCCCTCTATTGCTGTCAACTAAATGCTTGCTTTCAATCCCAATGAAGGGGCCACAAGTGTACCATAAAGTACGGTAATTCTCCAAGAATGAGATGAAATGGCACCCTGATATAATTAAAATGGCAGCCCATCCTAATGACGTCATTCATACAGAGGCCGCCATTGCGCTCCTGCGCATGCACACTGATCTGCCCGGCTGAGGGCAGCTCAAAGTATTGAAGTGCGCAGGCACTATGCAGACTTTACCTTTCCCCACGCCTGCACATTACAGTATTTGCTGTGTGCATGCATAGGAGCGCAATGGAGGACTCTTTGTGAATGATGCAGGACAAGTCATGCACATGGGGCTGGGCAGGAGGACGGCAATCGCACAAGAGAGTGGCAACACATATCGGACTGGACCGCCCCCAGATGAGTACTATAAAGGTGTTTTTTACGTTACACAGAGCGGTCTGGGCAATTATATACAGTATTCTAGCATGTTGTATAAGGGCTCACTGGTGATGCCCGCAGCTCATACGGGAAAGTCAGGTTCCCTGTGCTTCACATATTGTAGCAGTGCGCGTGCACTGCCTGCAGTATGTGTGATACAGCTCTAGTCATTGACACACAGGTCTTGGGAGGTCTAGGTCTTCAGTCCGTATTGTCACATGAATAAGATGTGCTGCAGTTTGTATGCCAGGAACTCCATTTTATGTCATTCTTGCTGAACTCCTTTAACAAGTCAACACTTCACACTGCCTTTTTTTCTAATCTATAGCACTGCTGCCACTAACATTTTCGTCACTAATGAATATACAAATGCCGATGTGTGAATTTTCATGGGGACCTGCCATTATTGATGCAATAAATTAAGTCCTGTGCTAATTAGGGCGAGTAACATAGTATGCTACTGACAAGCCCACCATTACACAGATAATTTGTACAACTATGGCACTGAAGTACGACAAGACTTAGATGCTTCCAATCTATCTAAATTAATGTAAGAAGTGAATAGATAGATACTTTACATGCAACTTTTAATGCATTTGGTCTTTGCCAGCATTCTAGTCCTCCATGGCGACCTCTCCCAGATACAGATAACATTGACCAAAAAGTTGCAGATATCATTTATGAAGGGCTAAAGCAGGCTTTACACGCTACGATATTGCTAGCGATATCATACGCAAAAGCACCCGCCTCCATCGTGCATGCGATTTCGTGTGATCACTGCCGCAGCGTACATTATCGCTACAGCAGCATCACACGCACTTACCTGGTCGTCGTCGTCGCTGTGACTGCTGAACAATCCCTCCCTTAAGGGGGAGGGACGTTCGGCATCACAGCGACGTCACCAAGCGGCCGGCCAATCAAAGCGGAGGGGTGGAGATGAGCGGGACGTAACAGCCCGCCCACCTCCTTCTTCCGCATTGCGGCCGGCGGCAGGTAAGGAGACGTTCCTCGCTCCTGCGGTGTCACACACAGCGATATGTGCTGCCGCAGGAACAACATCTATAATCAACCATTACCGATTTTTTGGTTTTGGGACGACCTCTCCATGGTGAACGATTTTCACCATTTTTGAGGTCGCTTAAGGTCGCTGGTAAGTGTCACACGCTGCGATATCGTTAATGACGCCGGCTGTGCGTCACTAACAACGTGACCCCGACGATAAAACATTAACGATATCGTAGCGTGTAAAGCCCCCTTAAGTCTTCTGCTGGGCACGCCAATTTCCGTTCCTTCTCAGTCGTTGCTTCCACCATCATCCATTCACAAATCCAGTTAAAGGGGTTGTTCACTACATCAAACAAGCTCTTCTCCATCTGCCCATTTGCCTCATTAAATAATAACACTTATACTCACCTCCAGTGGAAACGTTGTTCCAGGGGCTCACATCCCATTATTACATCACGCAACCCCAATCAGCGCTTGCTTGGGAAGAGTGAAGCCAGCACTGATAAGGCGTGAGGCTCGCATGATGTAACAAGTGGGCCCCAGGAGAGGGAGTACCAACACTGCTGGAAAAATCGCCAACACTGGAGGGGAGTATAAATGATTTTATTTTAATGTGGCAGATTGAGAAGGGGTTGTTCAAGTAGTGTAAAAGGGAATCTGTCAGTAGGAACAACCCTCCCAAGTAGGGCTGAGCAAATCCGGACTGTAAAAGTCTGGATCCGCGCGGTTTCAGCGCCATCTGGGCACCGGACCCAGGATTCCGGGTGCCCGATCCAGATTCGGCAATTAATAGAAATAAAACAAAACAAGAAATAAATGAGAGTTTCATACTTACCGAGACTCTGTCATTACGGCACACTGCTTCCGGGTCGCGCTTTCACTTCCTGTACTGTCCATTGCATACACACAGCTTTCCGTGTTTTCCCCGCACACCGGCCGTTCTCTCATCTGTGATTGGTTCCTGGCTGACGCGACCCAGCCTGTAACAGTCTCTGCTGCAGTCATTGCTTATCGTGGCTCAGTAATAGGCTACACTCAGAGCGGGCAATCTTCTCTATGGCTGCTCGCTCTGAGATGTAGCAGAGCTGGATGTGTCGTTGTGGGACCTCCTGTGGATTACGCTGAAGCTGCACGGTGTTGGGGGTTAATAAAGTGGTGAAGCAGGGTGTGTTTTGTACTTTATTTCAAATAAAGGATTTTTTTCTGTGTCTGTGTTTATTTACATTCACTTACAGGTTTGTGATACAGGTATCTGATAGACGCCTGTGCCATCACAAACCGAGGGTTTAGTAGCAGCTGTGCGCCGCTATTAATCCGATTGGCACCATATCAGGCCACTGGAAGGAGCCGGTAATGCACCGGGATTGTCACATCTAATAGATGGCTGGGGATGAAAATTAGGGGGAACCGCACGTCTTTTTTTTTTTTTTCTAAAAAAAAAAAAAAAAAAAAAAAAAAAAAAAAAAAAAAAGCCGCATGCGGTTTCACTGGAATCAAACATGTGAGGGACTTACGCGAGTCTGCCATGGCAGCACCTGGCAAAGCCTCGCACGTGTGACTGGATACACAGCACAGATACAGCCCGACAGCTGGGGCTGCAGCTGCGGGCTATATCTGTTCTGCCGAGTGTTTATTTTTTACCACCATACTGATCGGCAGACACTGCTTTTTCCCAGACCACCGACCATCCTGGAGCCTGTGATTGGTTGCAGTCAGCTGACACTCAGCGTGGGGGCGTGTCTAGCTGCAACCAGTTACACACGCCGGTGGGTGGGCAAAACAATGAATATTGAGTGGTCGAATCCGGAAGGTAAAAGTGTGCCCCGGAAGGAGTGTGCCGCCATGACAGCGCCTTGGTGAGTACACCATGCTCGCACCTACTCCCCTATCCCTTCCAAAACGTTTTTAATCTCCGGATTCCTGTCCCCATTAACTTATATGGGCACCGGATTCCGGAGCGGATTGGACTCTTTTTAAAGTCTGACAGTGATCTGCCGGTCCCGGATTTTTGAGCGTTTGATCAACTCTAATCCTAAGCCTTCCATATTGGCATGTAGGTCATAGGAAGCTAAATAAAAATATGCCTTGATATTTGATGTCTTATTCCAGAGATATTCATGTTATTTTTATATGCAATTGAGCTGTTGCAGGCTATGGATCGGACACTGATCTGCATGAGAATCTGCCTCCAGGGCTTATGTTTAATAAAAGCGGGCAGTACCAGTGTGAGACAAATAACTAACACAAACAGTAGAACGGAACTTTGTCTTCTTAGGCCCTGTGCGCACTAGACGTTTTTGCTGCGTTTTTTTGCTGCGTTTTTTTGCGGCATTTTTTACCGCGTTTTTGTGCAGAAAACGCTGTGACATTGCTTCCCAAGCAATGTCTATAGGTTTTCAGAAGTGCTGTCCGCACACAGCTTTTTTTGTAGCTGCGTTTTTGTGGTGACTACAAAAACGCAGCATGTCAATTATTTCTGTGTTTTTCACTCATTGAATGCAGTGCACAAAACCGCAGCCAAAGACATAGCGTGAAAAAAAAAACCGCCTAGTGCGCACAGAGGCTTACAAACACATTTGCTGCAGTTCTCACAGCTCTTCTTTTTTGCAACCATATTGTAATAATGTCTGTCTGTGAGATGGAGGCTGGGAGGAACCTGCAGGTGTGTCAGTTATCACGCACAGCTCTGGGGTGAGGTCAGAGAGTGGCCATCACATATATCACATGGGTAATGCCTCCTATTTGTTATAAGCCCTGGAGGCAGATTCTCCTGCAGATCAGTGTAAAGCCCACAGTCTGGAACAGCTCTACGTATAAGAAAAATGAGGATTTTAAGACATCAGATCGCAGATATCAAGGTATCATTTTATTCAACTTTTTATAACCAACATGCTCATATAGACAATTTAGGAAGGTTGATCATGCTAACAGACAGGGCCGGCTCCAGGTTTTTGTGGGCCCTGGGCGGAAGAGTCCCGGTGGGCCCCATCCACACGCAGACACACACATACATATACATATTTAAAGACAAACTCAAAAATACGTATAGAACTGACATATCTATACAGTCATATACACTGACATACATAGATACACATCATACATGCATACAGACACACACACGCCATAGCTCTGCTACATACATACACGCCATAGCTCTGCTACAGACATAGCTCTGCTACAGACATAGCTCTGCTACAGACATAGCTCTGCTACAGACATAGCTCTGCTACAGACATAGCTCTGCTACAGACATAGCTCTGCTACAGACATACATACCACACATAGCTCTGCTACATACAGTGCCTACAAGTAGTCTTCAACCCCCTGCAGATTTAGCAGGTTTGATAAGATGCAAATAAGTTAGAGCCTGCAAACTTCAAACAAGAGCAGGATTTATTAAGAGATGCATAAATCTTACAAACCAACAAGTTATGTTGCTCAGTTAAATTTTAATAAATTTTCAACAAAAGTGTGGGTCAATTATTATTCAACCCCTAGGTTTAATATTTAGTGGAATAACCCTTGTTTGCAATTACAGCTAATAATCGTCTTTTATAAGACCTGATCAGGCCGGCACAGGTCTCTGGAGTTATCTTGGCCCACTCCTCCATGCAGATCTTCTCCGAGTTATCTAGGTTCTTTGGGTGTCTCATGTGGACTTTAATCTTGAGCTCCTTCCACAAGTTTTCAATTGGGTTAAGGTCAGGAGACTGACTAGGCCATTGCAACACCTTGATTTTTTCCCTCTTGAACCAGGCCTTGGTTTTCTTGGCTGTCTGCTTTGGGTCGTTTTGTTGGAAGATGAAATGACAACCCATCTTAAGATCCTTGATGGAGGAGCGGAGGTTCTTGGCCAAAATCTCCAGGTAGGCCGTGCTATCCATCTTCCCATGGATGCGGACCAGATGACCAGGCCCCTTGGCTGAGAAACAGCCCCACAGCATGATGCTGCCACCACCATGCTTGACTGTAGGGATGGTATTCTTGGGGTCGTATGCAGTGCCATCCAGTCTCCAAACGTCACGTGTGTGGTTGGCACCAAAGATCTCGATCTTGGTCTCATCAGACCAGAGAACCTTGAACCAGTCTGTCTCAGAGTCCTCCAAGTGATCATGAGCAAACTGTAGACGAGCCTTGACATGACGCTTTGAAAGTAAAGGTACCTTACGGGGTCGTCTGGAACGGAGACCATTGCGGTGGAGTACGTTACTTATGGTATTGACTGAAACCAATGTCCCCACTGCCATGAGATCTTCCCGGAGCTCCTTCCTTGTTGTCCTTGGGTTAGCCTTGACTCTTCGGACAAGCCTGGCCTCGGCACGGGTGGAAACTTTCAAAGGCTGTCCAGGCCGTGGAAGGCTAACAGTAGTTCCATAAGCCTTCCACGTCCTGATGATGCTCCCAACAGTGGAGACAGGTGGGCCCAACTCCTTGGAAAAGGTTTTGTACCCCTTGCCAGCCTTGTTACCCTCCACGATCTTGTCTCTGATGGCCTTGGAATGCTCCTGTCTTTCCCATGTTGACCATGTATGAGTGCTGTTCACAAGTTTGTGGAGGGTCTTAATTAGTCAGAAAAGGCTGGAAAAAGAGATAATTAATCCAAACATGTGAAGCTCATTGTTCTTTGTGCCTGAAATACTTCTTAATACTTTAGGGGAACCAAACATAATTCTGGTGGTTTGAGGGGTTGAATAATAAATGACCCTCTGAATAAACTTTTCACAATTAAAAAAAAAAAAAAAAAAAAAAGAAAAGAAATAACATTCTTTTTTGCTGCAGTGCATTTCACACTTCCAGGCTGATCTACAGTCCAAATGTCACAATGCCAAGTTAATTCCGAATTTGTAAACCTGCTAAATCTGCAGGGGGTTGAATACTACTTGTAGGCACTGTACATACATGAATTTGCTATATACATACATATAGCTCTGCTACATACAGACATACATAGCTCTGCTGCATACATACAGACACACACGTGGCTCTGGGGGGCCCACATACAGCTCCAGGGGCCAGCACATACAGCACCGGGAGGAGGAGGGGGGGGGGTGTATTCAGGGCATACACCTAAGGGGGGAGAAGCCCATACAGCTCACCAGGGCCCATAAATCGGGGGGCGGGAAGGGCACATACCGCTCAGGTCACGGTGGGGAGGGGGCCCACACACAGCGCCGGAGAGAAGAGCTGTGCTGGGGGGGGGGGGGGGGGGTCGCTGGCTGGCACTGCAACTCCTTCATCTGTGGGACTGAGCAGGCCGGTTGGTAGCTCCGCCCACAGATGAAGTTCAAACCAGGAAGTCTGCGCGCCTTAAAAGGGACGGCGCTACAGATTCCTGCCGAGGACTGCGGTCCCTGGAACTCGGCCCAGGGGCAGCAGAACTAAGGCGTGGGGGCACCGGCCAAGGGGCACCAGAACTGACGAGGCCGAGTGGGCCCCCGGCTCTCCAGGGCCCTGGCATTTGCCCGCGTATGCCGCGTGCTGACGCCGACCCTGCTAACAGATTCCCTTTAAGGACTCATTTCAGGATGTGTTGAGCCAGGAGAAAAGGCTTCTGTATGTATTGCCATCTCTGAGTGAACCCTCACAGTCATACCACAGAACCGTTGGGTGCATGACACTTCCTTTTGTGCCAACTCTGCTGTTATAAGACTTCAACAGTTTATAAAGGAATACATGAGGTAGGGAAAGATTCTTTTTGCCTAAACTGACACCAGAAGAAGACTGTACACATAAATTTCCTTAGAAAGCATTCAATGAGATGGACCCAGTGTACCCTCTGAAAGAATGCCCACCGCTGGCGAGTACATAGAGCAAGCAAAGGTCCACTCATTCCCCACCGCTGGCGAGTACATACAGCAAGCAAAGGTCTACTCATTCCCCACCGCTGGCAAGTACATACAGCAAGCCAAGGTCCACTCATTCCCCACCGCTGGCGAGTACATACAGCAAGCCAAGGTCTACTCATTCCCCACCGCTGGCGAGTACATACAGCAAGCCAAGGTCTACTCATTCCCCACCGCTGGCGAGTACATACAGCGAGCAAAGGTCTACTCATTCCCCACCGCTGGCGAGCACATACAGCAAGCAAAGGTCCACTCATTCCCCACCGCTGGCGAGTACATACAGCAAGCCAAGGTCCACTCATTCCCCACCGCTGGCGAGCACATACAGCAAGCCAAGGTCCACTCATTCCCCACCGCTGGCGAGCACATACAGCAAGCCAAGGTCCACTCATTCCCCACCGCTGGGGAGTACATACAGCAAGCAAAGGTCCACTCATTCCCCACCGCTGGGGAGTACATACAGCAAGCAAAGGTCTACTCATTCCCCACCGCTGGCGAGTACATACAGCAAGCAAAGGTCCACTCATTCCCCACCGCTGGCGAGTACATACAGCGAGCAAAGGTCTACTCATTCCCCACCGCTGGCGAGTACATACAGCAAGCCAAGGTCCACTCATTCCCCACCGCTGGCGAGTACATACAGCAAGCCAAGGTCCACTCATTCCCCACCGCTGGCGAGTACATACAGCAAGCCAAGGTCCACTCATTCCCCACCGCTGGCGAGCACATACAGCAAGCAAAGGTCTACTCATTCCCCACCGCTGGCGAGTACATACAGCGCAAGCATTCCTTCACTCACTTTAGTGACACTGACAACTACAGTCTATATAGGAAAGTGGAGGAACCATAGTGATCCATAGGGTACACTTACCAGCCGGACCTCTTCATGGCATGTAAAAGGAGCCTGGCATATGGACCTGAGGGCAGAGTGACAGGAGTTGGCATTATTAGACTAAAATTATATTATACACACACATACTGTATTGATATATGCAAAGCTTTTTCTCTTGCAAAGTCATTTATACATATTAGTAAAGGGTTTCTATATATTGTATTGGCATACTCATAAGCACACAGGTGCCACCTACTCGTGTCCATGGTCCTCTGCAGCATCCTGTGGCATTTCTGGTGGGGTTCAGGTTGGGGCGGTTCGCCCCTGTTCCCCCAGCTGTACCTGTCTGCGGACACAGGGCGGCCATGTTCACCCATCTATCCCCCTGTCACCTTTACAACTCTCTTACAAACCCCCCTGAACCCGCACAGGAAGCTGCCATCTTCGCCAGTGTGCACGTGACACCGTGGCGTTCCTAATAACACTGAACACTTTCCGCCATTTTTATTTAGGGCAAACTAAAGCCCTAAACTCCACAGTCACAGCTGTGCATCTGATAAGGAGCAGTACGGCGGACGTGCCGCTAGGGTGCGCTGCTGCTAAGCGGAGATGTTCTAGAGCTCAGGCGACGTTGGTCTCTATGGCTACCGTGTGTGCGCAGAGCATGCCGGGAGTGAATGGGAAGTGAGAGAAGCGGAGGAGTGAGGAGCTGGAGGTAAGTGACAACCATGTGTGTGCAGACGGTCACTGCCATGGTTCTGCTTTACGGCTGCTATGTCTGGTATGGCAGTCAGTGTGGTGGTGTGGCTGGTGAGCGCGGCATTGTCCACGGCCTGATGTACGTCTGACATAATGCTGCCCTTCTGTATTCTGCCTTATCATGCGCACAACACGGGATTGTTTATACTCAGATCATTCTTCTTAAAGGGGCTGTACAAAATAAGTGATCAGGCTTCCTTTCAGACAGTGCCACACCTGACCATGTATTGTGGCACAACATCGCAGAAGTGCATAGGGATGACGGACAGTATTACACACCGCCTATGAGGAAAGCCGCCATGTACGGCAATATTACCCACCGCCTATGAGGAAAGCCGCCATGTACGGCAATATTACACACCGCCTATGAGGACAGCTGCCATGTATGGCAATATTACACACCGCCTATGAGGACAGCTGCCATGTACGGCAATATTACACACCGCCTATGAGGACAGCTGCCATGTACGGCAATATTACACACCGCCTATGAGGACAGCCGCCATGTACGGCAATATTACACACCGCCTATGAGGACAGCTGCCATGTGTGGCAATATTACACACCGCCTATGAGGAAAGCCGCCATGTACGGCAATATTACACACCGCCTATGAGGACAGCTGCCATGTGTGGCAATATTACACACCGCCTATGAGGAAAGCCGCCATGTACGGCAATATTACACACCGCCTATGAGGACAGCTGCCATGTACGGCAATATTACACACCGCCTATGAGGACAGCCGCCATGTACGGCAATATTACACACCACCTATGAGGAAAGCCGCCATGTACGGCAATATTACACACCGCCTATGAGGACAGCCGCCATGTACGGCAATATTACACACCGCCTATGAGGACAGCTGCCATGTGCGGCAATATTACACACCGCCTATGAGGAAAGCCGCCATGTACGGCAATATTACCCACCGCCTATGAGGAAAGCCGTCATTTACGGCAATATTACCCACCGCCTATGAGGAAAGCCGCCATGTACGGCAATATTACCCACCGCCTATGAGGAAAGCCGTCATTTACGGCAATATTACCCACCGCCTATGAGGAAAGCCGTCATGTACGGCAATATTACACACCGCCTATGAGGAAAGCCGCCATGTACGGCAATATTACACACCGCCTATGAGGACAGCTGCCATGTGTGGCAATATTACACACCGCCTATGAGGAAAGCCGCCATGTACGGCAATATTACACACCGCCTATGAGGACAGCTGCCATGTACGGCAATATTACACACCGCCTATGAGGACAGCTGCCATGTACGGCAATATTACACACCGCCTATGAGGACAGCCGCCATGTACGGCAATATTACACACCACCTATGAGGAAAGCCGCCATGTACGGCAATATTACACACCGCCTATGAGGACAGCCGCCATGTACGGCAATATTACACACCGCCTATGAGGACAGCTGCCATGTGCGGCAATATTACACACCGCCTATGAGGAAAGCCGCCATGTACGGCAATATTACCCACCGCCTATGAGGAAAGCCGTCATTTACGGCAATATTACCCACCGCCTATGAGGAAAGCCGCCATGTACGGCAATATTACCCACCGCCTATGAGGAAAGCCGTCATGTACGGCAATATTACACACCGCCTATGAGGAAAGCCGCCATGTACGGCAATATTACACACCGCCTATGAGGAAAGCCGCCATGTACGGCAATATTACACACCGCCTATGAGGACAGCTGCCATGTACGGCAATATTACACACCGCCTATGAGGACTGCTGCCATGTACGGCAATATTACACACCGCCTATGAGGAAAGCCGCCATGTACGGCAATATTACACACCGCCTATGAGGACAGCCGCCATGTACGGCAATATTACACACCGCCTATGAGGACAGCTGCCATGTACGGCAATATTACACACCGCCTATGAGGACAGCTGCCATGTGCGGCAATATTACACACCGCCTATGAGGACAGTTGCCATGTGCGGCAATATTACACACCGCCTATGAGGACAGCTGCCATGGACGGCAATATTACACACCGCCTATGAGGAAAGCCGCCATGTACGGCAATATTACCCACCGCCTATGAGGAAAGCCGTCATTTACGGCAATATTACACACCGCCTATGAGGAAAGCCGTCATGTACGGCAATATTACACACCGCCTATGAGGAAAGCCGTCATGTACGGCAATATTACACACCGCCTATGAGGAAAGCCGTCATGTACGGCAATATTACACACCGCCTATGAGGAAAGCCGCCATGTACGGCAATATTACACACCGCCTATGAGGAAAGCCGTCATGTACGGCAATATTACACACCGCCTATGAGGAAAGCCGCCATGTACGGCAATATTACACACCGCCTATGAGGACAGCTGCCATGTACGCCAATATTACACACCGCCTATGAGGACAGCCGCCATGTACGGCAATATTACACACCGCCTATGAGGACAGCTGCCATGTACGCCAATATTACACACCGCCTATGAGGACAGCTGCCATGTACGCCAATATTACACACCGCCTATGAGGAAAGCCGCCATGTACGGCAATATTACACACCGCCTATGAGGACAGCTGCCATGTACGGCAATATTACACACCGCCTATGAGGACAGCTGCCATGTACGGCAATATTACACACCGCCTATGAGGACAGCCGCCATGTACGGCAATATTACACACCGCCTATGAGGAAAGCCGCCACATGCATTACATACCTTTATAAAAGGCATCTCCTCCGTACAATACCTGCCCTTTCTACCCTTCCGGGCCGGAGGATTGCCATTCTTGCACTTTCTTTTTGTCTTCCCTTTAATTCTTATTTTCTTGTCACCATACAAGGGCTCGTTCTTATTTTGAGGGAGTCGTAGTTTTGAATGACACCATTCATTCTATATGGTGTAAAATGGTGAAGAAAACAAAGGCAATCCCTCCATTATTTTTTGTTTCATTTGTTTGGGAAAAATGATCTTGCAGCACGATTCTGTAGTCAGTGAGCGACAACAAACAATGTGTAGGTAAAAAACACACGTGTCCATGAGTTTTCCACAAAACCCTGTCCACAAAAAAATCCATACATGTGAACAGCCCCTTAAACCATAATGGGTTATGTCTTCTATCCATGAAAATCATTGATGGATAGATACGTGAAAAACGGATGACTGAATGAGGTCTAAGGATGTTAGATAACTGACACAATATTTTTTTCATAGCGGCTATGTCCCCCTACCAGGCTGTGCGCTTAGTTAAAGGAGTTGTCCGACATTAGCTTACCAAACATTTTTGAGTTTATCTGTGCTGTATTGTCATATAAAACACCCCTACATTGTTATTTTTTCTTTTCTAACTTTTGTTCCTCTTGAATTAACCCTTTATTCTCTGCAGCTCCTTGTTTACATTCAGCTCCAGCAAACTGACCACTTCCTGTGCCACACCTCCCAGTCAGAGCTGGCACCGCCCGGCCTCAATGTCCAGGCTCGCCCCCTGCCCACCCTCACTGTCCAGCCTCGCCCTCTGCCCACCCCCTGCACACACATTCCCTGTAGTTATGGGCAGTCCGGCTCTTTTTGGTGATCCGGTTCCTATGGCTCCGCTCACCAAAAAGAGTCGGATCTTTCAGCTCGTTCTCGGCTCCTTATTAAATATTTGGTCACCTCAGGTGAACACATATTTAAGATTATAGTAACGTCACCAAAGCCCCACCCACCCACAGCTAAGCCCCACCCACTTACAAGCGCCCAATTAGATTGCTGAGTAGGCAGAGTTTAGCCGTGGGTGGGCGGAGCCCTGACGGCGACAAGAGCCGTTTTGAGATTTTATTGGCTCACACTAGTCATCCGGCTCCTGACGTTCACAGCAGGGAGCCGGATCTTTGTGTCGGATCGTTCGCGACCGACACATCACTAATTCCCTGTCAGTTTTCTGCCCCAGCACCTGACCTGTTATCACTCTAGCATTGAAAATAACGGACCCACATTGGGCTCTGCGCCCCCCCCCACACACATTGGGCTCTGGGCCCCCCACACACATTGGGCTCTGGGCCCCCCACACACATTGGGCTCTGCACCCCCCCCCACACACACATTGGGCTCTGCACCCCCCCCCCCCCCCACATACACATTGGGCTCTGCGCCCCCCCCACACACACATTGGGCTCTGCGCCCCCCCCCCCCACAAACATTTGCACACCCCCCCCCACACATTGGGCTCTGCGCCCCCCCCCCACACATTGGGCTCTGCCCCCCCCCCACACACATTGGGCTCTGCGCCCCCCCCCCCCCACACACATTGGGCTCTGCGCCCCCCCCCACACATTGGGCTCTGCGCTCCCCTCCACCACACACATTGGGCTCTGCGCTCCCCTCCACCACACACATTGGGCTCTGGGCCCCCCCCCCCACACACATTGGGCTCTGGGCCCCCCCCCACACACATTGGGCTCTGGGCCCCCCCCCCACACACATTGGGCTCTGGGCCCCCCCCCCACACACATTGGGCTCTGGGCCCCCCCCCCACACACATTGGGCTCTGGGCCCCCCCCCACACACATTGGGCTCTGGGCCCCCCCCCCACACACATTGGGCTCTGGGCCCCCCCCCCACACACATTGGGCTCTGGGCCCCCCCCCACACACATTGGGCCCCGGGCCCCCCCCCACACACATTGGGCTCCGGGCCCCCCCCCCACACACATTGGGCTCCGGGCCCCCCCCCCACACACATTGGGCTCCGGGCCCCCCCCCCACACACATTGGGCTCCGGGCCCCCCCCCCACACACATTGGGCTCCGGGCCCCCCCCCCACACACATTGGGCTCCGGGCCCCCCCCCCCACACACATTGGGCTCCGGGCCCCCCCCCCCACACACATTGGGCTCCGGGCCCCCCCCCCCCACACATTGGGCTCCGGGCCCCCCCCCCACACACATTGGGCTCTGGGCCCCCCCCCCCCACACATTGGGCTCTGGGCCCCCCCCCCCCACACACATTGGGCTCTGGGCCCCCCCCCCCCACACACATTGGGCTCTGGGCCCCCCCCCCCCACACACATTGGGCTCTGGGCCCCCCCCCCCACACACATTGGGCTCTGGGCCCCCCCCCCCACACACATTGGGCTCTGGGCCCCCCCCCCCACACACATTGGGCTCTGGGCCCCCCCCCCCACACACATTGGGCTCTGGGCCCCCCCCCCACACACATTGGGCTCTGGGCCCCCCCCCACACACATTGGGCTCTGGGCCCCCCCCCCACACACATTGGGCTCTGGGCCCCCCCCCCCACACACATTGGGCTCTGGGCCCCCCCCCACACACATTGGGCTCTGGGCCCCCCCCACACACACACACAAACGGCGCTCTGTACCGAGCCCCCCCCCCCCACCATCGTTCGGCACCGACCCCCTACCCCCATGGGGAACACATGTAGGCTACATTCACATGACCGTTCCGTTTTTGCGGTCCGCAAAAAAAGTCCATTTTTTTTCACGGATGCATCCGTGTAATCCGTGTGCCTTCCTTTTTTTTTTTTGCGGACTGCAAAAAACGGAAGCAGCAAGAAAGATAAATAGATGAGTAGATATAGAGATGGATAGATAGATATAGAGACAGAGAGATGGATGGATGAATGAATGGGATAGATAGATGAGAAAGACCTATATAATGTCCCACCTCCCTGCATATTCTAAGCTGGCACCCTTTAGTGACTTTCATGTGGCCACAAAGGGTGCTAAGCCTTGTATTTAGCCAAAAAATAATTAAAAAAAACCAAAACATCTTTTGTAGCCAGCTAGGGTAAAGCAGATGGCTGCAGCCTACAAACCACAGCTGGCAGCTTCACCTTGGCTGGTAATTCAAAACAGAGGGCACCCAACACTGTTATTTTAAATTATATAAATAATTTAAAACAAAAAACATGTGGTCCCCCCCCAAATTGGATCACCAGCCAAGGTAAAGCGGACAGCTGTGGTCTGGTATTCTCAGACTAGGGAGGTCCACTGATATTGGACACTCCCCAGCCTAAAAATAGCAGGCTACAGCCGCCCCAGAAGTGGCGCATCTATTAGATGCGCCAATCCTGGCGCTTCATCCCAACTCATCCCGTTGCCCTGTTGCGGTGGCAAACGGGGTAATATACGGGGTTGATGCCAGATGTGTAATATCACCTGGCATCAAGCCCAGCAGTTTATGTCACACGTCTATCAGATACCCGACATCACCAACCCAGTCAGTAATAGAAAAAAAAAAAAAAAGTTTTTTATTTGAAAAAACACTCCCCAAAAAATTCCCTCTTTCACCATTTTATTGAAAAGAACACTAAAATCACGGTCCGGCGTAATCCAATTAGGGGGTCCCACGACAATCCATACCCTAGTCAATGAAGAACAGAATGTTCCCCATTGTCTGGGAGACCAGTGCAGTGACCTGAGCTAACATCAATAGGTCAGTCCAGGTCACTGCAGGGGATGACGAGCGCTGACTTCAGGAGGTTAGCTGAGATCATTACCTGCAGTGACGATCTCCTGCACTGCTGATGTCAGCGCTGTCACTGACTTATATGCCCTCCGTGTTCTCAGCAGTATAGCGAGAGCCCGTGACATCACCGCTAGTGACAATCTCGGGCCGCCCGCGAGACGTGACGTGAGAACGCGGCGGGCATAGAAGGCAGTGACAGCGGTGATGTCGGCAGAGGAGGAGATCGTCACAGCAGGTAATGATCTCATCTAACCTCCTGCCAGCAGCGCTCATCATCCCCGTGGCTGCACTCACTGTGAGAAGCTGATGATACACTGCAGTGCGAGCAGCCGCGGGGCTGGCAGGGAGCAGGACACACACTGCACAGGCACTCCTGCTATCCTAAGCACTGTAAGCAGGGGGCCCGGTGCTGGCGGTGACACCGTGGGCGGGGAGAGTACAGGGTGCGGGGGAATGTGTGGGAGGGTGCAGGGAAGGGAAAGGGGACTCACGCACTGTAGTCGCCCAGCAGGGCGGCAGCAAGCTGTTCCCAGATTTGCATGTCAACATGGTCCTGCCCATGTTGACATGGAATGACTGGAAGCAGCAAAATTGCGGCAGGAGCGGTCACATGACCGCTCTGAGCCGGGGGAGAGGGGCTGACAGCAGGGCAGGTAAGTGGCCACTATCTACTTACCTGCCCCAATGTAGCCCAATAGTGTAATAATAAAAAAAGTGAAAATAAGCCGGATAACCCCTTTAATACTGGTAGTTTGTGCTGGCTGACTCCCTCTATGTTCTGGTTGATGTGAATACAGCAGTGGCATTTGGATTTTGTTGCACCGCCATATATGAATGTTTAGGGGTGTTTTGAATCCAGTCTGTGTCTGTTGTGAGGTAGCGCGGTCGGCTGCGCAGCAGAAGACACGGGATCCAGGCATCAAGGTTCACAGCACACGGTGTTTAATGTCCAAACAAAAAGTCCATAACAAAATACATGTGCCTCTCCAGCAGAGGGCTCAGGAAGTTCTGGTCACTTCCCCCACACCCGGCACACCTGCCCTCGTTCCTGTTTCCTTTTAACCCTTCCTTAAGCCTGTAGGGAAACAGCATTAACCGTATAGTGGATTTACTTTCTATCATGGAGTGAGCACAACCTGGGCGAGACATACCGGCCGTCATAGATAACCCCGGTCACAGTCTCACATACCCCCCCCCTCAGTTCAAGCGTGCGGGGTTGAACTCCAGCCATCAAGCACGGGCCGCGGGACAAGGCATCGGCGTTGCCCTGCAACCTACCGGCCCGGTGTTCAACCGTAAACCGGAAGTTCTGCAGAGAAAGGAACCACCGGGTAACCCGGGCATTCCGTTCCTTGGCGGACCTCATCCAGACCAGTGGAGAGTGATCCGTCACCAAGCGAAACTGCCGTCCCAGCAGGTAATAGCGTAGGGACTCCAAGGCCCACTTGATCGCCAGACACTCCTTCTCCACTACGCTATAATTCCGCTCGGGAGGGGTGAGCTTCCTACTCAAGAAGGTGACGGGGTGTTCCTCCCCCTGAACCACCTGAGACAGCACTGCCCCCAGGCCGACCTCCGAGGCGTCAGTCTGTACTATGAACTCCTTCCGGAAATCAGGGTTGACCAGAACGGGCTGTCCGCACAGGACCCCCTTCAGGGCCCGGAAGGAGTCCTCGGCCTGCGGAGTCCACCGCACCATGACGGACTTCTTGCCTTTGAGAAGGTCCGTCAAGGGGGCTGATAGTCCCGCAAAATCCTTTACAAACCTCCTGTAGTACCCCACGATACCCAGGAAGGCCCTAACCTGCTTCGTGGTCAGGGGTCTAGGCCACTTCTGGATCGCCTCAACCTTGTTAATTTGGGGCTTAATCACTCCTTGGCCTATCACGTAGCCCAAGTAGCGGGCTTCCGTGAGTCCCAATGCACATTTCTTGGGATTGGCTGTCAATCCGGCTGTTCGAAGCGCGTCCACCACCGCTTGTACCTGTTCCAAGTGGGTCTGCCAATCGGAGCTGTAAATAATGATGTCATCCAGGTACGCTGATGCATACGCCTGGTGGGGTTCCAGCACTAAGTCCATCAACCTCTGGAACGTGGCCGGAGCGCCATGTAACCCAAAAGGCAAGACAACATAGTGGAAGAGACCCTCCGGCGTAACAAAAGCTGTTTTCTCCTTGGCGGACTCCGTTAGTGGCACCTGCCAGTACCCTTTGGTCAGGTCGAGCGTGGTAAAATATCGCGCCTGTCCCAGCCTATCAATCAGCTCATCCACCCGGGGCATGGGGTAGAGATCGAACTTGGATATTTCGTTCAATCTCCTAAAGTCATTGCAGAACCTTAAGGAGCCATCGGGTTTTGGTATTAGGACAATCGGACTAGCCCATTCACTCCGGGATTTTTCGATGACCCCCAGGCGTAACATTGTCTTTACTTCCTCCGATATGGCTTGTCGTCGAGCCTCCGGCACCCGGTATGACTTCAGGCGTACCTTCAGGTGGGGCTCGGTGACAATATCATGTCGTATCAGACTGGTCCTACCGGGCAGCTCGGAGAAGACATCGGGGTTCTGCTGAACCAACCGTCTGGCCTCTCGCCTCTGTTGCTTGGTGAGGGCTTCTCCAATCCTTACATCCGGTTCGTCCTCTCCGGAGGTCGCTGGAGCCGGATGTGAACGACCCGAAGAGGAGGGAGGTGGGGAAAAAAACAGCCATCAGGCTTTCCCGTTCCTGCCAAGGTTTTAATAGGTTGACATGGTATATTTGTTCAGGTTTCCGCCTACCGGGCTGCAATACTTTATAGTTAACCACCCCTACTCTTTCCTTTATCTCGTAGGGGCCTTGCCACTGAGCCAGGAATTTGCTCTCCGCCGTGGGGATCAATACCAACACCCGATCCCCGGGTTTAAAGGTCCGCACGGTGGCTTGTCTATTGTAGCGGCCGCTTTGCGCGGCCTGAGCCTCCTGTAAGTGCTCCTTCACAATTGGCATGACCGCGCTTATGCGGTTCTGCATACCCAAAATGTGTTCAATCACACTTTTATGGGGGGTGGGCTCTTGTTCCCATGTTTCCTTTGCCAGGTCCAACAATCCCCGGGGATGTCGCCCGTATAACAATTCAAAAGGCGAAAACCCCGTGGATGCCTGTGGCACCTCTCGTATGGCAAACATCAAATAGGGAAGCATCATATCCCAGTCTTTCCCGTCTTTTGAAATCACCCTTCTTAGCATGGTTTTCAGGGTTTTATTGAAACGCTCGACTAAACCGTCCGTTTGCGGATGATACACAGACGTACGCAACTGCTTGATCTGGAGTAGCCGGCATAGCTCTTTGGTCACTTTAGACATGAATGGGGTCCCCTGATCCGTAAGGATCTCCTTGGGCAATCCCACCCGGCAGAACACAGCAAACAACTCCCGAGCTATAAGCTTTGCTGCAGTATGTCTGAGAGGTATCGCCTCGGGATACCGGGTGGCATAGTCAACGATCACTAGGATGTGTTGGTGCCCTCGAGCGGACTTTACGAGGGGCCCCACCAGATCCATCCCTATCCGTTCAAAAGGGACTTCTATAATGGGTAACGGTACCAACGGACTGCGAAAATGGGTCAGGGGTGCAGTAAGCTGACACTCCGGGCAGGTTTCGCAGAACCGTTTTACCTCCCCAAAGACCCCGGGCCAATAGAACCTTTGCAATATTCGCTCCTGCGTTTTCTTGACCCCTAGGTGGCCACTCATCAGGTGTTTATGAGCCAAGTCGAGGACCCGCCGGCGATGCGGCTGGGGCACCACCAACTGTTCTACCCCTACGCCCCGTATTTCATCTACCCGGTAGAGTAAATCCTGCTTAAGAGCGAAATGGGGGTACCTTACCTGGGCACTGGGCAGCTGTGCCACCCCGTCAACTACTGTCACCCGACTCCGGGCATGTATTAACGTAGGGTCCTGGAGTTGGGCTGTCCCAAACGTATCCGGGGACGCCTCCAACTCCGGGATGGGCTCGACCGTCTCAGCCTCTCCTGCCAATACCTCTAGGGGTGACCTATCGGGTTCACACTCTGTCCCTATCATCGTGACCCCTACGGCAGGTGTCCCGGATTCAGGATTGTAGGGCTCAGGTCCCGGACCGACCAATATCTGAGGGGACTTAGGGGGTCCCCTCCATAAAGTCCAAAAATAGGGCAGATCCCTTCCTAGGATCACGTCATAAGGAAGAGTGTTAAGAAGTCCCACCTCATGTTGCACCTGACCGCAAGGTGCTGTGATGGTGACAATCCCCGTGGGATAGTCGTGGCGGTCCCCATGTATGCAAACCACCCCCACAGTGCGTCCTGTGGCCTTTACTTTAGCTCTCAAGGTGGATCGCACAAGGGTCACTAAGCTTCCGGAATCCAACAATCCTGTAACCGGACATCCATTCACCTGTATTTGGCACAAGTGGGGCTCTGTCTCTGGGGAGACCAGGTCAGCGGTACACACCACCTGAGCATACATTGAACCCCGCCGGGTAACCCCACAATCCATGGGCTCCGTGGTGAGTGGACACTGGGCTTCCATATGTCCCACCCGCTGGCACCGCCAACATCTAATAGGGAAGGAAACCCCCTTGACAAGTTGTCGTTTAGGGTACATGGCCTTCCGGACCTCAGGAATGGCGGGCGCGGCCTCAGCCAGGATGGTAGCGGACTCCTGTACCGGTGTCGGCGGTGGGTCCTTGGCCCTAGGCTTGGAGGGGCCGGACCGACGGGCGGTACGCAAAGTCTCAGTGTCCCGTATCAAGTCCTGCGTAGCCACATGCCGCTCTACCAGGGACACTAATTGGTCCAGGGTACTCGGGTCACCCTGTCCTACCCACCGTTGAACGGTGACGGGTAAAGTGCGCACAAAACGATCCACTACTACCCTTTCCACCATTTGCGCCGGGCTCAGAGTGTCAGGCTGCAACCACTTTTTTACAAGATGTAATAAGTCATAGGCCTGGGAGCGTACGGGTTTGGCTTCCTCATAGAACCACTGATTTACCCGCTGAGCCCGTACATAGGTATTCACCCCCAACCGAGCCAGTATTTCGGCTTTCAGGGTCACATAGTCAATGGCGTCCTCGGTACCGAGGTCCAGGTACGCTTTTTGGGGTTCCCCCGTCAGATAGGGCGACAATACCTCAGCCCACTGCGGGGTCGGCAGCTTTTCCCGCTCGGCCACCCGCTCAAACACCGCCAGGAACGCTTCCACATCATCACCCGGGGTCATCTTTTGCAACGCTTGTCTCACCGCTTTCCGGACGCTGCCGTCGTCACCCGGTCCCGGGGTTGTTGCTGCCGGTCCGGCACGGATCGACTTGGCCAGGAGAACCATCTGTTCTTGGTGCCTTTTTTCCTGCAATTGTAAGGCTTGCTGCTGACGTGCATTGGCCTGCTCCATCTGTTCTTGGTGCCTTTTGTCCTGCACTTGCAAGGATTGCTGCTGACGTGCATTGGCCTGCTCCATCTGTTCTTGGTGCATTTTGACCTGCACTTGCAAGGATTGCTGCTGACGTGCATTGGCCTGATCCAACTGTTCTTGGAGTGTTTTTTCCTGCACTTGCAAGGATTGGAGCAGGTGTGCATTGGTCTGTTGCTGCTGTGCATTAGCCTGAGCCAAATGCTTTAGTATGTCCTCCATGGCGTCGCCGGGTTTGGGCTGTAGTATAGCCGCTCGAATCCAGGACATGCGCAGCTGGGTCACCAGGGATGGATGCTACACCTCACCGGCTGTCATGCCCGCATTCTCCACCATATGTGAGGTAGCGCGGTCGGCTGCGCAGCAGAAGACACGGGATCCAGGCATCAAGGTTCACAGCACACGGTGTTTAATGTCCAAACAAAAAGTCCATAACAAAATACATGTGCCTCTCCAGCAGAGGGCTCAGGAAGTTCTGGTCACTTCCCCCACACCCGGCACACCTGCCCTCGTTCCTGTTTCCTTTTAACCCTTCCTTAAGCCTGTAGGGAAACAGCATTAACCGTATAGTGGATTTACTTTCTATCATGGAGTGAGCACAACCTGGGCGAGACATACCGGCCGTCATAGATAACCCCGGTCACAGTCTCACACTGTCTGTCTTTGTAGCGGTTTGTCCTTTCTGATTCATAGGTATTGATAGAACAGTTGTAAAAAGGCACGTGTCCAACTGAGGGATAGGAGCTAATAAAGGGAATGGGGGGTATAGGTACAATCATAATGCATGAACTAAAAAACCCCTAATTTTTTCCTCCTTATCCAAGTGTCGATTCACTCCATCAGATAAGAGCTTTCCACCTTTACAAAAGCATTTCTGATATTTTCATCTACAAGGCGTGCAAGCCTTTTGTGAGACCGCCACTGCTTCCCAATGTGACCAGCTGCTGATGGCAACTACTCTGCAGATTACTAGCTCTTATGGTAAAGAAGACCTGTCCTCTCTGGAGAACACTGAGCCGGGACAAATAGATTTCCTTTTTTCCCCCAGCACCATGTCTTCTCCAAACAAAGCTCTTGAACTGCAGTTACAAATGAAGCAGAATGCCGAGGAGCTGCAGGACTTTATGAGGGAGCTGGAAACGTGGGAAACAGATATAAAACAGAAGGATGCTATGCTGAGTAATCAGACGGTCACGGGTGAAGAGGTAAGCATGTCTGCAATACCTTCTGCACTGCTCATGTGCAGCTTATTAGCCTTTCCCATGACATGCATGCAAGCATAATTGCTGAAAAATGTTGCTAATGGCCAATAGAATGGGACTTCTGTCTCCAGGATGCAATAGTGACATGGCAAATGTTGGAGCTCAATCTGTAGTAATTGAAGGGGCTGTTGGTTTTCATACAAAATTAGGGGCAGGCAGATACACTACTTGGACCACCACTTCTCAATTACTATATTTCCCCATAAAGAATAGAAACACCCACTCCCCACCTCCAGTGCCGGGGCTCGCGTGCCATTACGTCACATGAGCCCTGCAGCCAATCAGCACCCTGCTAATGGGCCGCTTCACTCTCGCTTCCTTCAGATGTAACTGTCACCTGGAGGAGGAAAGAGTGCAGCAGTAAGGCCTAAGCCACACGGCGAGAAAATCGGTGCGAGTGGAGTGCAATAAAACATCGCATTCCACTCGGACCAATTGTAGCCTGTGTGTGAGCGCACATGAGCGATTATTTTCTCAGTCCTTATCGGACCGAGAAAACAATCGCAGCATGCTGTGACTAATGCGAGACTTATTTTTCTCGCACCCATTCAAGTGAATGGGGCGAGAGAAAAATCGCACTGCACTCGCGGTACTCCGGTGTACCACGAGTGCAGTGTGAGAATGGCAATAGCTGGCTACAGAGGAGAGAGGGAGATAAATTCCTCCCTCTCCTCCTCAGCACCTGCCTGCCCCCCGCAGTGCTGGCCCGCCCCTCCTGAGAGCCGGTCCGCCTTCCGCAGCTGAGGTCCGCTCGCACAGTCGGACCGCAGTCGCAGGGATACTAGCATGACACTTGGCTCCTGCTGTGCTACCAGTGCGAGCCAAGTGTCATGCGAGCATCGCAGTAGTGCCCCGTGCTGCCTCAGCCTTATCCTTACTTTTCATGGAAGGCAGTTTAGCTCTAAGGCTATGTGCCCATGGGACTCTGTAACCGCGGAATTTGCCGCTGAAAACCTGCGGACTTTTCTGGATTTTCTGGATAAATCCGCAGGTTTCAGCATGTACAGACACTCCCCATGTTATCCTATGGGACATGGGGAGTGCTGTGTCCATGCTGCGGTATGTGCGGAATATGCTCGGATGTCCCGCAGCCGCACATAACTGCATGTCAATTATTCCTGTGGAAATACCTGTGGAAATCCCTGCCCTCCACTATGGAGATAGAGGCCGGGACTTCCGCAGGTAAGTTGCACGAATGTCCGCAGGTTTACCGCAGCTATTTCTGTGGGTACATAGTGCCGTGGATACATAGCCTAAGGAAGTGAGAGTGAGATGACCCATGATTAGTGGCTACTGATCGGCTGCAGGGTTCTCGTAGTGTAAATATGGTTACGTGAGCTCATGGAGACCCAACACTGTGGGGAGTATCAGCTTTCTTTTATTCTACATGGGAGAATATTGTAATTGAGATGGGGTTGTCCGAGTTGTCGACTGCTGAAGAACCACTGAACTCTGAATGTCTGCAGCGCTGTTAGAGAAGCTGTCATCAGAATTATGCATGTTAAAACAAAAGTAGGCCATAATGGCACTGTTTTACAGATTCAATAGAGACCTTCAGTGAAGAAATCTGCATTTTGGTTGTTGTTCAAAACACTGCTCCAGCATTTTGGACCTTTTTTTACTGCTGGATCGGTGTCCACTGCTCCCCGTCACATACTCCCCTTCTGGTGGCTTCATCTTCTATCATCACTGCTTCGGTCAGTCTCTGGAGATTTGTGACCTGCTGGCAGCTCCAGTGTTTCATGGAGCGCTTCAGAGGTCACAACTCAACCTCATTCTGGCCTTGTTCTGGCTCTCATAGAGATGCACTAGCGTTTATGACATACGGTAACTTCTGACTTCTGTACAGTCAGAAATTACAGTCACAAGATGTCACCGCAGGACAGGAGCAGCATCGGTAAAAGGTGAAGCTGCCAGCCCAGAAGGGGAGTATATGTGAGGGGACAGGGGTCTTACATTTAAAGGACCACTTCAGTGCTCAAACAAACCTGCTGCAGTGGTGCTTTAATCTGCATTAGAAATTTGCCTTTCTTAAGTATTCGGTTCATTAGGATGGGACTGTGGGGCAGGACTGTAGGTAGGGTCTTCGGCTCTGCCTCTGGTGTCTATGTCTTCCTCCTGATGCCTTACTAGCTTGTACAGATTGATCTCTTGGCGTCCTTCAGTAAAATGGTTGCGGCGCATGCGCCGTTAAAGATCTCCGCTTACAATTGAACCGAGATGTAAATGTGCTCCGCCACTACCCCCATTTTCCTGCAGACTGCCAGGAGTTTAATCTGCTCAAGTGCCGCTCGCGGTAAGGACAGGACCAGTGTGATATTTAAATAGGAGGAAGATACAGACACCAGAGGCAACGGAAGGGCCGAGGCAGAGCTGAAGACCCTACACACTGTCTCACCCCGATGCACCGATAGCTCAGGAAAGGCAAACTTCTAATGCTGATTAAAGAACAACAAGGATGCTGATTTCTTAATTTTTTCACTTTATTTTAACAAACATAATCCTGATGACAGGTTCTCTTTAATGCTACACATAAACCACAAAGACCAAAGCGAAGACCCAGGGCGCCGGGGGTATAACTTGTCTGAAACCGGAAAAACCCTCATCTAAGCTATATGCCATCATGTACTAACATGGAAATACCTCTTAATATATATCATACATGTAAGTCATCTAAAACCAAAATGTTGTGCTTTTTGACTTCTAGATGCTCAGAGAGAATACACCAGAGAACATGGTCTGTCATTCCAGTGTATTCACGGGGAAGGCGCCACTTTCTTCATTAGTGGTTGACAGGCGGTCTTTCTCCACAGAGGAGATTTCCATCATAAACCATGTGTCAGGTGTATTCTTCGGTTTTTCACAACTAAGATGACTTGCCTGTAGCTGTAAGATGCTGCCCTTATGTGAGGCAGCTTATTACGCTGACAGATATGCTTTAACACATTGAAGATATAAACCTGTCAAGTATAGGTTATTGATTGCTCTCAATTAAAGAAGGAAAGCCTGGTTGTCTCTGTACACAGAAATAGTAGCAAGTCCAGGTAATAATATTATTGGACGTCTGACACACCATCTACAAGGTTGTACATTAATAACTGAATTCCATATTTATTAAAACCAATGTGATGCTTTAATTCAGACAACAATGTTTTTATTTTGTGCCATGCGTCTGTTTTTTGAATCTTCCACATTCCCAGATTTGTCTCTTTTTAAATGGTTTTAATATGTATATTCCCTTGAATTGATGTACCATTAAAGCATTTGTACATTACTCATTGGAGAAGAGTCTCTCTATTTCTCTGTGATCTATAGAAATAGATAATAGACACAGAGTAACTGACATATAATAAAATTGCACCCTGTGGAGATTATTGTACGACATTTTATGATTAAATAAATGAAAAAAACATGCTGTGTGTTTTGATAACCAGTCAAGGTAAAGCAGAGATCTGCGGGCTGGTAAGATCCATGGTTATTGGGCCCTTCCCAGCCTAAAAAGTACCAGCCCACAGCTGTGCCAGAAGTAGTGCTTCACATTAGATGCTCCAATTCTGGTGATTCGCCTTGGCTCTTCCAGATTGCCCTAGTGCGGTGGCAATCTGAGTAATGGTATTTGGGATTGATGTCAGCTGTCACTTGGGGGTTAGTAATGGAGAGATGTCTATCAGACACCCCCATTACTAACCCAGTAAGTGTAAAGAGAAAAACATACACAAAAATAGTTTTTAAATAAACACTCTCCCACACTTTCCCTGGTTCACTATTTTATTAAAAAAAAAAATCCATGCAGGCCGCCGACATAATGCAGGCAATCCAACCTAGTCCACAAATGTAAACCTGAAAGACATTAAAAGTGGGAAACAAGAACAAGAGACTGTCCCTCATTCACCAATTTATTACAAATCCAAGGGCTTTACCAGCCCTGACGTAGTCCAGCGGTTCCCACAACGTTCCTCAATTACCTGGATCAAAGACTATGTAGCCTCAGAACGAATCTCCATAGGCTTCGAGCTGCCGCTAGTACCGGCTCAAATAGGGATAACGTTTGGAACACCATTCTAAGTCTGAACTGGGTGCAAAAACCTAAAAAAACATCACTATGGGGAGATAAGGTATGCACACCAGTGACTATGTAAGGGGAATACATGGAATAGCAGAAACTGCTGTGTGAATACTGACTTGAAAAATCCAATAGCTATATGTAAGAGTGAAAATGTGAAAAATGGAATCTGCATTACTGCCATGAACATTGGATTTTTCAAGTCAGTATTCACACAGCAGTTTCTGCTATTTCATGTATTCCCCTTACACAGTCACTGGTGTGCATACCTTATCTCCCCATAGTGATGTTTTTTTAGGTTTTTGCACCCAGTTCGGACTTAGAATGGTGTTCCAAACGTTATTCCTATTTGTTAGTATTTTTTCGTTTGTGAACCCTCCCCAACCACACCTATTGCCAATCCATATCATACGCATAAATAGCCTGGGTCTCAGCTTCCCATACACGGTAAGTTTTTTAACTGCATGAGAGGACATACACAAGCTAGGGACCCCAACGTAGAGAAATACTTTGGCGTAGTGTTGGGGCTCTATTGCATTGATCAATTCAGTAGCTAAATTTCTCTTGATTCATAGGTTCATGGCAGTAATGCAGATTCCATTTTTCACATTTTCACTCTTGCATATAGCTATTGGATTTTTCAAGTCAGTATTCACACAGCAGTTTCTGCTATTTCATGTATTCCCCTTACATAGTCGCTAGTACCGGCTCACGCTGGGCTCCACAAGACCCGGGTCACTGATGAGCATTGACGTCAGGAGACCCAGCACCCACCCCTGAGCCCTTCGGGCTGGTTGTTCTTTTGTGTACACATGTTGTTGATGTTGATTTGTTCTTATGGTTCATGGTTTTCAGTTCTCCGAACATCCTTCGGATTGAATTTACCCTAGACCAATTTATAAGTTTTCTCCTTCCTGCTTTTGCACCAAAACTGAGGAGCCCGTGATCCACGGGAGGGTGTATAGGCAGAGGG
The DNA here is from genome assembly GCF_048569485.1 of Anomaloglossus baeobatrachus. Taxonomy (NCBI): domain Eukaryota; kingdom Metazoa; phylum Chordata; class Amphibia; order Anura; family Aromobatidae; genus Anomaloglossus; species Anomaloglossus baeobatrachus. The sequence continues at coordinate 302,765,376 of NC_134356.1, forward strand.
GAGGGGTTACACTTTTTAAAGTGTAATACTTTGTGTGGCCTCCGGAGGCAGAAGCTATACACCCAATTGTCTGGGTCTCCCAATAGGAGCTAGAAGAAAAGGAATTTACGGTAAGTAAACAAAATTCCCTTTTTCTTTTTCCTTTTTCTTAGTGGGTTAGTAATGGGCGTGCCTGATAGATGCCTCGCAATTACTGACACCAGGGCTTGATGCCAGCTGACACTGCACAGCTGACATCAACCCCAGCTACCTTTACCCCGATTGCCACCGCACCAGTGCAATCAGGAACAGCCGAGGTGAAGCCCCAGAATTGGAGCATCTATCGTGAATCGCCATTTCTGGAGCGGCTGCGGGCTGATATTTTTTAGGGTGGGAAAGGCCAAATAACCATTGACAGCTCAACCTGATATCAGCTCTTGGTTATCTGCTTTACCTCTGCTGGATATCAAAAATAGGGGGCACCACACTTCGTTTTTATTTTTTATTTATTTAATCATAACAAGCTCTCTGATGAGCTGCATAGGGTGCAATTTTACTACACATCGGGGTTTTTTGCAATTATTTGTCTGTCCATACATCTTTGTCTTTCTATCTATTCTCTATCTCTAAAGCATTCATTTAGTGTCCAAAAACACATCACAGATGCATAAAAAAGCGTGTTTTTGCCTTTGCATTTTTCCCACCAAGAAGTGCTGAAATTTCTGCATCCAAATTCTCAATGTGTACACACAGCCTAAGTCGTCCAGCAATGGAATAATGTCCTCTGTCAATATTTTTTTTTTTGGTGCCCTCTGAGAAACTTAATCCCAGAGACAGAATACTTTTCACTTACGCTGCTTTAGAAATGTAAGTCAATATATTACTGGTGTAAGGAGTAGAACAGTTTTTCCAATATTAAGTTGTTCATTCATTTTCTTCTAGATGCTGCCACCAATTAGAAATAAAGACTATAGAAAAAAGAAAAAGAACAGAAGTAAAGTATCCACTGAAACAATGAAAAATGAAAAGAACCAGAAAGGAAAATTACATGACTATGACTACTGGGACAAGCTGGATGTGGTAATTATAAACTGTCATAACAAATAAAGTGAAGGCTCTCCAAAAGACCAGCTCTTTGTTAAATTTACCTGTTAAAGTGAACCTGTCAGCAGAAATTTTGCAATAAACCTGAAAGATTCCCCCTCTGCAGTTCCTGGGCTGCATTCTAGAAAGGTTCCTGTTGTTATTGTGCCCCCTTTGAGACCTAAATAAAGACTTTATAAAGTCTTACCTTTTTGTATGCAAATCTTTTTTTATGTACACGGGGTCGGGCTCTCTTGCGTCCGTTAGTCGCCCTCCTGCCGCTTTACGCCGTTCCCCCATCACTCATTTCCATAACTAAGGACGCCGCCCAGTGCTCCCGAGGTCTCGCGCATGCGCCGTGCCACCCCCACCCCCCGGGACTGAACACTGTTCACAGTGTGACCGCTGGTGACGTGATTGCGCAGGCGTGAGATTATGGGCGGCGCTGTGATTGTCATCAGCAAGTACCCGCCCATAATCTCGTGCCCGCGCTTTCCCCTCTGCCTCCACCATTCTGCGCAAGCGCTGGCCAGATGGACCCACGTCACCTCTTACCCATCTTTCCCTGGAGCAGGAAATAGCTGGGAGGAGCGGAGCAGCATAAGGCTATGTGCACACGTCTGCGTAATTCATGCAGTTACGCTGCGCTTTGTAGCGCAGCGTAACTGCATGCGTCCTGCGTCCTTTGCACAGTCTATGGAGATTGTGCAGGGGCCGTGTGCACGTGGCGTCTTGGAGCGCAGCGCTTCGGCTGCTGCCCGAAGCGCTGCGTTCAAGAAGTGACATGTCACTTCTTCCGTGCGCTTTGCCGGCAGCTCCTGCTCTGTCTATGGGAGGAGCTGCAGGCAGAGCGCATGGAATCGGCTTTTTTTTTTTTTTTCTACGGACATTTTCTGCAGCGATTTGAAGTGCACATGTGCTCTTCAGATCGCTGCAGAAAATTCTGCAGGGCTAGTACGCAACGTGCGCACATAGCCTAACGGTGGAGGCAGAGTGAAAAGCGCGGACACGAGATTATGGGCGGGTACTTGCTGATGACAATCACAGCACCGCCCATAATCTCACGCCTGCGCAATCACGTCACCAGCGGTCACAATACACAGTGCTCACTCCCGCGAGAGTGGCACTGGGCATGCGCGGGGACCTCTGGCGCACTGGGCGGCGTCCTCAGTTATGGAAATGAGCGATGGGGGAGGGCGTAAAGCGGCAGGAGGGCGACAAATGGACGCAAGAGAGCCCGCCCCCGTGTACATAAACACAAGATTAGCATACAAAAAGGTAAGACTTTATAAAGTATTTATTTTGGTCTCAAAGGGGGCACAATATCAACCGGAACCTTTCTAGAATGCAGCCCAGGAGCTGCAGAGGGGGAATCTTTTAGGTTTATTGCAAAATTTCTGCTGACAGGTTCCCTTTAAGACCAGATGTTCTATATTCTACCATACATTATGCATACACACCATCTTTGAGAAGACTTCTTACCTAAGAAAACCCCTGTTTTTGTGGAATTTTAGGTCGCCATCTCAAAGAGCCTTCTCTGTATGTAGAATTTTATATAATATACATATATATATATATATGTGTATATATATATATATATATATATATGTATGTATATGTATGTATATATATATATATATATATATATATATATATATATATATATATATATATGTATATATGTATGTATGTGTGTGTATATATATATATATATGTATGTATGTATGTGTATATATATATATATATATATGTATATATATATATATATATATATGTGTGTGTGTATATATATATATATAATATATATTATTATTATTATTATTATTATTATTTATTATTATTATTATTATTTTTCCTTGTAAATTATATTATGTATTAATGGAGACAGAGAAGTGCTGGCTGATGGCTCATTTCTATAGCCAGCCCCCTTCCCAGACAGCACTGAAGATGTCCTAACAAAGGAAGTTCTCTCCTGTGTAACGTCTTAGCCAGGATCAAGGCTGATAGCTGAAGATCAGGGATAACGTTTGACAATAACGGCGGAGGGGCGGAGATGAGCAGGATGTAAACATCCCGCCCACCTCCTTCCTTCCTATAGCCGCCGGCGGCAGGTAAGGTGATGTTCCTCGCTCCTGCGGCTTCATACATAGCGATGTGTGATGTGTCGCGGCAGCGTAATTATGAAAAAGTCGGAGCCTGCACCGATGATACGATAACGACGCTTTTGTGCTCGTTAATCGTATCATCTAGGATTTACACACAACGATGTTGAAAGTGACGCCGGATGTGCGTCACTTTGGATTTGACCCCACCGACATCGCACCTGCGATGTTGCAACGTGCAAAGCCGCCCTTAGGGTTAAGACACACGGCATGAAAATCGGATCAAGTGGAATTCTATAAAACATTGCATTCCACTTGTACCAATATTAGCTTATGTTCTTGGCCCCAATCGGACCAAGAAAACAATCGCAGCATGCTGCGATTGTAATGCAAGACTCCTTTTTTTTTTTTTTTCTCTCGCACCCATTCAAGTCTATGGGGCGAGAGAAAGATGGCACTGCACTCGCGGTACACCGGTGTACTGTAAGTGCAGGGCGAGAATGGCAATAGCCAGCTACGGAGGAGAGGGAGATAAATCCCTCCCGCCCCTCCTCAGTGCCGGCCCTCCCCTCCTCAGTGCCGGCCCGCCCCCCCGCAGCTGAGGTCCGATCGCATGACACTCGCATGACACTCCGCTTCCGCTGTGCTGCCAGTGTGAGCTCAGTGTCATGCGAGGATCGCACTAGTCCCCGGGTGGCCCCGGCCTAAAGGCCCCGTTACACACAACAAGATCGCTAACGAGATCGTTGCTGAGTCACCGTTTCTGTGACGTAGCAACGATCTCGCCAGTGATCTCGTTGTGTGACAACTACCAGCGATCAGGCCCCTGCTGTGAGATCTCTAGTCGTTGCCGAATGGTCCGGACCATTTTCTTCAAAGGCGATCGCTGTGTTTGACGCCTACCAACGACCTTCTAACACAGTCCCCACGTCCACCGAGATTGTTATACAGGTCGCTCATCCTTATTGCGTCGTTGGTAAGGTCGGACTACATGACATCTCACCAGCGACTTACCAGCGATCCTTATCAGGTCGTATCATTGTCGGGATCGCTGGTAAGTCATTGTGTGTGACTGGGCCTTTAGATCTACAGCAGAAAAACCTGTGATTCTATCACAACTGCTGCTCCCAGTAAACTAAATGATACATTGCTGGAATCAGGGTTTTGTCCTTGGGTCATGCTGTGAGTCAGAAAATATAGCAAACACAATGCTGATCAATTCCTTTTCTTCATCGTTCCTTATGGGAGACCCAGACCATGGGTGTATAGCTTCTGCCTCCGGAGGACACACAAAGTACTACACTAAAAAGTGTAGCGCCTCCCTCCGAGCATATACACCCCCTGGATAACCAAATATAGCCAGTTCAATGCTTTGTGTTCAGGAGGCACACATCCACACATGCATTCTCATCTGATTTTTGATTTTAAAGAGTTTGAAGAAAAGCGGGTCCAAGCTGGACCCCCGGCATGTCCCTTCTCACCCCACTGTGTCGGCGGTGTTGTTAAGGTTGATTTCAAGGCTGGAGCCTTACATGCCGCGCTCCTTCACCATCCCTCGGGCTCTGGCTTGAAGTGGGAGCCAGCACGGTTCTCACTGCTTTGCAGGAGACCGGTCTCCATCCGCAGCCCTTTCAGGACCCTGCCGAATGGAGCACTCATCCTTCAGGGACCTGGCCCTGCGTCTCACAAGCTAAGTATTGAGACGTTATTGTCAGGGGGGTCCCTTGCACTTTAATCTTGGGGAGAGTGTGTTATGCAACCTTTGTGACATTTCCGGCCGGTTCTCCGGTTTTCACCAGAGAACCGCGCCGAGGGTGCCTGCGCGCCGGCCGCATTGTAAAATTTAGGCCCCGGCTTCGGCTGCGGCCTACTTTCGTTTTCACTGCCCCTGCATGTCGGTCATGCAGAGGGACAGTGCGGCGCCGCCCACCGGCCGATCAGCACAGGGGAGGACACTCCTCTCTGAGGAGATGTTTCCCTCCCCTGTATATCTCCTTGGCCCTCCGGTTCCCGCTCTTGGACTAGGCCCCGCCCCCCCTCCTCACTCCGGCGCCATTTTATCAGCGTTCTCACACTGATCGGCGCTGGCTGCTGCATCTCTGCAACCTGTCTGGGGGTCCGAGCTGTGGGATCCGGAGGGCACACAAAACGGTCTGGTAAGCCACAACCTCTGGTTGTGGACCTTCTTATACACTCTCTGGGGGTCATTCTGAAGGAGTGTGTTCTTTACTGCAGAGCCACCACCTCAGCAGCATGTCTCACACTAGGAGCAAGGCTGCAAGGCTGTACTCAATATGCACTGCATGTAAGCTCGTACTGCCTGAACCGAGCACATATCCTCATTGTGATGCCTGCTCTAACATGGTGGTGCCTCAGCCTGGAGTCTCCCCAGTGGTCCCTCCGGCTGCTCCGGCCCCGGTGGCTGAACCCCCGGCTTGGGTAGAATTGTTTTCTAAGTCTATCTCCCAGTCCTTTGCCGACTCCATGGGACAGCTGTCCCGGACTCTGCTGAGCATGCATCAGCCCCCTTCTCAGGGCGCCTCTGCTGCTTCGGCTCGCTCTGCAGAGCTCACAGAGGATTCTTCATCTGCTCCCAGACCCCGTCCTCCTAAAAGGAGACGCAGAGTCCCCTCTCCTTCCTCGTCCCGCGGCTCCGATTCACGAGCCGACTCGCAGGACGAGGAGGATGTCTTTACTGGGGGCTCGGACGCTACCTCCATGTGCCCCATTGATCTGACCGAGGGTGATGCAGATGTTAGTGATTTGATTGCGTCCATTAATTCTGTACTGGACCTCAATCCGCCAGTATCAGAGGAGCAACCCTCTCTGGCAGAAAAGCACCAGTTTACCTTGGCTAAGAGGACAAGGAGTGTGTTCTTTAACCACTCCAGTTTTCAGGCCACTGTGACCAAGCCTAGGGCCTGTCCTGACAAACTCTTCCCAAAGCGCGGTTCTGATGACCGTTTTCCCTTTCCACCTGAGGTGGTCAAGGAGTGGGCTCATTCACCAAAGGTAGACCCTCCGGTGTCTAGACTCTCAGCCCGGACCGTTGTATCAGTGGCTGATGGCACCTCTCTTAAGGATGCCACTGACCGCCAGGTTGACCTTCTGGCCAAATCTGTATATGAGGTGGCTGGGGCCTCGTTCTCCCCATCTTTTGCAGCAGTGTGGGCTCTCAAGGCCATCTCTGCTTCTCTGGAGGAGATGCATTCCCTCTCCAGGGAATCTATGCCCGAAATGGTTGCCTTAACTTCCCAGGCTTCAGCCTTTTCAGCCTACGCCATGTCTGCCATGCTGGAGGCCTCTCACCGCACTGCGGTGGCCTCCGCTAATTCCCTCGCTATCCGCAGGATCTTGTGGCTTCGAGAGTGGAAGGCAGATGCTTCCTCTAAGAAGTACCTTGCTGGGCTCCCATTTGCTGGGTCCAGGCTGTTCGGTGAACAACTGGATGAAATAATTAAGGAGGCTACTGGCGGGAAGAGTACTTCCTTGCCACAGACTAAAACCAGGAAACCTGTCCAGGGCAGGTACCAGTCGAGGTTTCGTTCCTTTCGTTCCTCTAACTGGTCGTCCTCTAAGCCCTCGGCCTCGTCCACTAACTCAGCCAAGGACCAGAAGCCCACCTGGCGCAAGAAGCCGCGTCCACAAAAGTCTGCAGGAGCTGCTGCCACCAAGGCAGCCTCCTCTTGACTATCTGGCCGAGCCAGCAACGTCCTTGGTCGGTGGCAAGCTCTCCCACTTTGGCGACGTGTGGTTTCAACACGTCTCCGATCAGTGGGTGCGGGATATCATCTCCCACGGCTACAGGATAGAGTTCTCTTCCAGCCCGCCAAACAGATTTTTTCTGTCAACTCCCCCCTGCTCCAAGGCCGCCGCCTTCTCTCAGGCCGTGGCATCCTTGCAGGCCAACGGAGTAATTGTACCGGTTCCCGCCAGGGAACGGTTCAGAGGTTTTTACTCAAATCTCTTCCTAGTCCCCAAAAAGGACGGTTCCTTCCGGCCCATCCTGGATCTCAAGCTTCTCAACAAGCATGTTCAGGTGCGGCATTTTCGCATGGAGTCTCTGCGATCAGTCATTGCCTCAATGACCCAAGGAGATTTCCTGGCATCCATCGACATCAGAGATGCCTATCTGCATGTGCCAATTGCAGTTTCCCACCAGCGTTGGCTACGTTTTGCAATCTGAGAGGAACATTTCCAATTCGTGGCTCTCCCCTTCGGGTTAGCCACGGCCCCTCGAGTATTTACCAAGGTCATGGCAGCAGTGGTTGCGGTTCTGCACCTCCAGGGGTTGGCAGTGATTCCTTACCTGGACGACCTTCTTGTCAAGGCTTCATCCAGTGCAGACTGTCAGCGGAGTGTCTCGCTCACTCTCGCCACTCTTGTTCAATTCGGGTGGCTTGTCAATCTGCCCAAGTCCACTCTGACCCCGACCCAAAAACTCACGTACCTAGGGATGCAATTCGAGACTCTGCCGGCACTTGTCAAGCTGCCCTTAGTCAAACAGCAGTCCCTCCATCTGGCGGTGCGCTCTCTGTTGAGGCCCCGCCGTCATTCCATCAGGCACCTCATGCAGGTGCTGGGTCAGATGGTGGCGTCAATGGAAGCGGTTCCCTTTGCCCAGTTCCATCTGCGTCCTCTGCAGCTGGACATTCTCCGCTGTTGGGACAAGCGGACTTCTTCCTTGCACAGGTTGGTGGCTCTGTCGCCACAGACCAGGAGCTCTCTTCAGTGGTGGCTTCGGCCCCTCTCTCTGTCTCAGGGACGCTCCTTCCTGACCCCGTCCTGGGTGATCCTCACCACGGATGCCAGTCTATCCGGCTGGGGAGCAGTATTTCTCCACCACCGAGCACAGGGCACTTGGACTCCGTCCGAATCAGCCCTCTCGATCAATGTGCTGGAAATCAGAGCTGTGCTCTTAGCTCTCGTAGCCTTTCACCACCTGTTGGCGGGCAAGCACATTCGAGTCCAGTCAGACAACGCGACAGCAGTTGCCTACATCAATCACCAGGGCGGGACTCGCAGCCGCCTGGCAATGTTGGAGGTTCAACGCATCCTTCAGTGGACGGAGGACTCCAAGTCCACCATATCCGCAGTCCACATCCCAGGCGTAGAAAACTGGGAGGCAGATTATCTCAGCCGTCAAACCGTGGACAACGGCAAGTGGGCTCTGCATCTGGCAGTGTTCCGGTCGATTTGCCGCAAGTGGGGCACTCCGGAAGTGGATCTAATGGCATCCCGGCACAACAACAAGGTCCCGGTTTACGTGGCTCGCTCCCACGATCCTCAGGCCCTTGCAGTGGACGCGCTGGTTCAGGATTGGTCCCAGTTCCGTCTGTCTTACGTGTTTCCCCCTCTAGCTCTCTTGCCCAGAGTCCTGCGCAAGATCAGAATGGAGGGCCGTCTGGTCATACTCATTGCTCCAGACTGGCCCAGGCGAGCTTGGTACCCAGACCTGCTCCGTCTGTCCGTAGAGGTGCCGTGGCATCTTCAGGACCGCCCAGACCTTCTTTCACAAGGTCCGTTTTTCCGCCAGAATTCTGCAGCTCTCAGATTGACGGCGTGGCTCTTGAGTCCTGGATCCTGACGGCTTCCGGAATTCCTTCCGAAGTCATCTCCACTATGACTCAGGCTCGGAAGTCTTCCTCGGCCAAAATTTACCACAGGACTTGGAGAATTTTCCTGTCCTGGTGTCGTTCTTCCGGTCATGCCCCTTGGCCTTTTTCCTTGCCGACCATCCTGTCCTTTCTACAGTCCGGTCTACAGCTACGACTATCCCTCAATTCCCTTAAGGGACAGGTCTCGGCTCTGTCAGTGTTGTTCCAGCGGCGTATCGCCCGACTGGCCCAGGTGCGCACCTTCATGCAGGGCGCATCGCACATCATTCCGCCTTACCGGCGGCCTTTGGATCCCTGGGACCTTAATCTGGTCCTCACGGCCTTACAGAAACCCCCCTTTGAGCCTCTTAGGGAGGTTTCTTTGTTTCGACTTTCACAGAAAGTCGTCTTTCTGGTGGCCATAACTTCTCTCAGGAGAGTCTCTGATTTGGCTGCGCTCTCTTCGGAGTCACCTTTTTTGGTTTTTCATCAAGACAAGGTGGTTCTCCGTCCGACTCCGAACTTTCTCCCTAAGGTGGTGTCTCCTTTCCACCTTAACCAGGACATTTCATTGCCTTCCTTTTGTCCGGCTCCTGTTCATCGCTTTGAGAAAGCGTTGCATACTTTAGATCTGGTGCGGGCGCTCCGGATCTATGTGTCTCGCACCGCTGTTCTTAGGCGGTGCACCTCTCTTTTTGTGCTGACCGCAGGTCAGCGCAAGGGTCTCTCGGCTTCTAAACCGACCCTAGCTCGTTGGATTAGGTCGGCCATATCCGATGCCTACCAGTGTACTCAGGTGCCTCCCCCGCCGGGGATCAAGGCACACTCGACCAGAGCTGTCGGTGCCTCTTGGGCTTTCAGGCACCAGGCTACGGCTCAGCAGGTCTGTCAGGCTGCCACTTGGTCTAGTCTGCACACCTTTTCGAAGCACTACCAAGTGCATGCTCTTGCTTCGGCAGATGCGAGCTTGGGCAGACGCATCCTTCAGGCGGCTGTCGCCCATTTGTGAAGTTAGGTTTCGCCTACTTCTCAGTTTTCTGTTTATTCCCACCCATGGACTGCTTTGAGACGTCCCATGGTCTGGGTCTCCCATAAGGAACGATGAAGAAAAAGAGAATTTCTTCAGCGCTCTATTGGGAGACCCAGACGATTGGGGTATAGCTACTGCCCTCCGGAGGCCACACAAAGCACTACACTAAAAAGTGCAAGGCCCCTCCCCTTCTGGCTATACCCCCCCGTGGTATCACGGGTTCTCCAGTTTTCAAGCTTTGTGCGAAGGAGGTCAGACATCCACGCATAGCTCCACAGATTTTAGTCAGCAGCAGCTGCTGACTATTTCGGATGGAAGAAAAGAGGGCCCATATAGGGCCCCCAGCATGCTCCCTTCTCACCCGTGGATGGTGTTGTAAGGTTGAGGTACCTATTGCTGGTACAGGGGCTGGAGCCCCACATGCTGTTTTCCTTCCACATCCCCTTGTAGGGCTCTGTGGAAGTGGGATCCTGCCGGCCTCTAAGCTCTGACGCCGGGCTCCATCCACAGACCCAGTTGAACCTGATGGATATGGAGCAGGAGTACAATCAGGGACATGGCCCTGCATCATACAGGTACTCTGTGTCCCCGGCAGGCACAGACACACTCCGGGCTGGCTGGGTGTTGTAGTGCGCCGGGGACCGTAACGATTGAGTTGGTGTTCCTGCAGTTTACTGGGGGACTTTTGTGTTGTGGGAACGCAGCGCCGACCCCCACTGGACCGGCGGCGCTGCTGTGACTTGTAGTGCGCCGGGGACACGCCGACCGCGCTTTTACGGCGGCGGCGTTTATAAATCCAGTCCCCGGCTTTTGCGGCCTAGCTCCGCTTCGTTCCCGCCCCCACCCTGTCAATCAGGGTAGGGGAGAGACGCTGTTTCGCAGCAGCGACGAGGGCTGGAGCCTGATTTACATGCTCCAGCCCTCTCACTAGGCACAGAGGGAAGCAGGCTTCCCGCTCTTAGCCAGGAACGCCCAGGGCCCGCCCCCCCTCCTCTCCCAGGACGCCGGCAGCCATTACATGCAGTCTGGCTAGAGGAAGGACGCAAGGCTCTGGGAGACCTGGACTAGGGGGCTTTTGGCGACCACACACCCGCTCTTAAGCGGGCGGTAAGCGGCATTTCAGCTGGCCCCTCTAGTGCCTCAGTGTGTATTGGTGTACTGTGTCACCAGATATATATATTTATTTATTTCTTGCACTGTGAGGTCGCTTCCTGGCTGGATACCCCAGATCGCTCTGAGGAGGCAGCAACATGTCATCCACAAAACGCAAGGCTGCCAAGGCTAGGGCTGTGTACACTGCGTGTGCTGCATGTGGGGCTGCTCTACCAGCAGGTTCCAAAGACCCCCATTGTGTGCAATGCTCAGATCCGGTGCTGCTTCGCCAGCCGGAGTCCGGAGGGGTAGTGACCCAGGCTGAGACGCTTGTAAGTCCTGCCCCGGTGTCAGGGACAGACTTTGCAGTTTTTGCTGATGGAATGTCTGTGACTATGGCAAAAATCCTTGAAACTTTGCAATCCATGACTGGGGCTCAGTCTATGGACACGGCGAGGTCTCTGTCCGCTAATCCCCCTCAGTTGGAATTAATCCAGACTGCAAGGGGGTCCCCGGCTTCCCAGGCTGAGTATTATGACTCAGATGATAGCCCCAGCCACCCTAAGCGAGCTCGCTGGGACAGACCCTCAACGTCATCACACTGCTCAGGGTCTCAGCGCAATCAGTCGCCCTGTGATGCGTCTGAAGAGAGTGATCAGGAGTCTTATCCTGGAACCCCTCTCAATCTGGATACCCCGGATGGGGACGCCACGGTAAACGAGCTTATCTCAGCCATCAATAGACTGTTGGATATTTCTCCCCCAGCTCCTTCTGCAGAGGAGGCAGCTGCAGAGCGGGAGAAGTTTCGTTTCCTCTATCCCAAGCGTAAATTGAGTGCTTTCTTGGATCACTCTGACTTCAGAGAGTCAATCCAGAAACACGACGCTCATCCAGAAAGGCGTTTCTCTAAACGTTCTAAGGATACACGTTTTCTTTTTCGCTCCTAATTGGGAGACCCAGACAGTGGGTGTATAGCTACTGCCCTCTGGAGGCCGCACAAAGAACTACACTTAAAAGTGTAAGGCCCCTCCCCTTCTGGCTATACACCCTCCCGTAGGAGTACAGATTCCTCAGTTTTAGCTTTGTGCGCAAGGAGGTCAGACACGCACGCATAGCTCCATTGTTTTTAGTCAGCAGCAGCTGCTGACTATGTCGGATGGAAGAAAAGAGGGCCCATACAGGGCTCCCAGCATGCTCCCTTCTCACCCCACTGTATGTCGGAGGTGTTTGTAAGGTTGAGGTACCCATTGCGGGTACGGCGGCAGGAGCCCACATGCTGATTCCTTCCCCATCCCTTTTTACAGGGCTCTGGGTGAAGTGGGATTTACTGGTCTCCAGGCACTGAGACCGTGCTCCATCTACAGCCCCTGGAGAAGATGCTGGATGGAGCGGAGTACATCAGGGACATGGCCCTGCTTCCTCAAGGTACTCTGTGTCCCCGTGCATTTGGCGCTCACACCGCAGCATGCTGGGTGTTGTAGTGCGCCGGGGGACATCAGCGCTACGGCGCTTGTGCCATGGCCTCATTCAGCTTCGCTGAAGCAGGCACACTTATAGGAATCGGTCGCGCCGGCCGCTGGGACTGCGGCGCGGCTGGCACTTGTGGTGCGCCGGGGACTTCAGCGCGGCCCGCGCTTTTACGGCGGCCGCGCTGATAACTCGAGTCCCCGGCTTTTGCGGCCTGCTTCCGTTCGTTCCCGCCCCCGGACCTGCCAGTCAGGAGAGGGGCGGGACGCTGGCCACGTCTAGGAATCGGTCACGCCGGCCGCTGGGACTGCGGCGCGGCTGGCACTGGTGGTGCGCCGGGGACTTCAGCGCGGCCCGCGCTTTTACGGCGGCCGCGCTGATAACTCGAGTCCCCGGCTTTTGCGGCCTGCTTCCGTTCGTTCCCGCCCCCAGACCTGCCAGTCAGGAGAGGGGCGGGACGCTGGCCAGTGCATCAGCGCCGAGGGCTGGAGTCGTTTTTACATACTCCAGCCCTCACAATCGGCACAGAGGGGACACTGTTTCCCGCACTTTTGTTTGGGAACTCCCACGGACCGCCCCTCTCCACAGACGCCGGCAGCCATTCCTGCTGACACGCTGAGCTGCAGAGGGGAGCCGGGGAGACCCAGACAAGGAATTCTGCAGCCTCTTACCCGCTATTCAGCGGGCGGTAAGCAGCCCTCAGGGCTCACCCCCTCTTGTGCCAGTAGTAATCTTAGTATTTTGTTCCTGCAAATACTTTGTATTGCATAGCGCTGGTCGCCCTTTGGCTATAGCCTCTCTCACATTGCAGAGAGCCAGCAGCATGTCGTCCGTAAAACGCAAGGGTGCCAAGGCACAGACATTATATGCTTCCTGCACCGCATGTGGGACTTTTCTACCGGCAGGCTCCACGGACCCCCATTGTGTGCAGTGCTCGGCCCCTGCGGCGCTCGCACAGTCGGGACCTCTGCTGGACGTGACCCAGGGTGTACCACCTGTGAATGCTGTCCAGGTGACAGGAACTGAGTTTGCAGCTTTTGCTGACAGAATGTCTCTCACTATGTCACAAATTCTTGACACATTGCGAGCTAGGCCTGTACTTCAGGCCACGGACACTGTGCAATCATTGCCCCCTGGTCCCCCTCAGCTCCAAGCTCCGGGACGGGCATATACACCTCAGGGTGAAGACTCTGACTCGGACGATGGCCCCGGGCAGCCTAAGCGGGCTCGCTATGACGGGCCTTCACATTCATCTCAATGGTCAGGATCCCAGCGAGATGAATCTATGGGTGATGAGGCGGACGTAACTGATCAGGATTCTGATCCTGGGACCGCTCTCAATCTAGATACACCAGATGGTGACGCCATAGTTAATGATCTTATATTTAACATCAATAAGATGTTAAATATTTCCCCACCAGCTCCTCTTGTGGAGGAGTCAGCTTCGCAGCACGAGAGAATCCATTTCAGATACCCTAAGCGTACTTTAAGCACTTTTCTGGACCACGCTGACTTTAGAGACGCAATCCAGAAACCCCACGCTTATTCTGAAAGGCGTTTTCCTAAACGGCTTAAAGATACACGCTATCCTTTTCCCCCTGAGGTGGTCAAGGGTTGGACCCAGTGTCCAAAAGTGGATCCTCCAATTTCCAGGCTTGCAGCTAGATCCTTGGTTGCAGTTGAAGATGGAGCGGCACTTAAAGATGCCACTGACAGGCAGATGGAGCTCTGGCTGAAATCCATCTATGAAGCGATTGGAGCGTCATTAGCGCCTTCTTTTGCAGCCGTATGGGCACTCCAAGCTATCTCAGCCGGGCTTGCGCGAGTTGACTCCGTCACACGTGCATTTGCCCCGCAGGTAGCACCATTGACCTCGCAAATGGCGGCATTCGCGTCGTACGCGATTAATGCTGTTCTTGACGCTACAAGCCGCACGGCAGTGGCGTCAGCCAACTCCGTTGTTTTGCGTAGGGCCCTGTGGTTGAGACATTGGAAAGCAGATTCTCATTCCAAGAAGTGCTTAACCAATTTGCCTTTTTCTCGTGACCGATTGTTTGGAGAGCGTTTGGATGAAATCATCAAACACTCCAAGGGTAAGGACTCATCCTTACCGCAACACAGACAAAACAGACCCCAACAGAGGAAGGGTCAGTCTGGTTATCGGTCCTTTCGAGGACCGGGCAGGTCCCAATTCGCCTCGTCAAAAAAGACTCAAAAAGACCAGAGACGCTCAGATTCTTGGAGGTCTCAGTCACGCCCAAAAAGGACAGCCGGAGGAACCGTTGCCAAGACGGCGTCCTCCTGACTTGCGGTCTCCGATTCCCACACCCGCGGTCGGTGGGAGGCTTTCCCACTTTGGCGACATCTGGCTGTCACACGTCAAAGACCGTTGGGTGAGGGATATTCTGTCTCACGGGTACAGGATAGAGTTCAGTTCTCGTCCGCCAACTCGTTTCTTCAGAACTTCTCCACCACCAGACCGAGCCGATGCTCTGTTGCAGGCGGTGGCCGCTCTAAAGGCGGAAGGAGTGGTGACCTCCGTCCCTCTTTAGGAACAAGGTCACGGTTTTTACTCCAATCTGTTTGTGGTCCCAAAAAAGGACGGATCGTATCGGCCCGTCCTGGATCTAAAGTTGCTCAACAGACACGTAAAAGTCAGGAGGTTCCGGATGGAATCCCTACGCTCCGTCATAGCCTCAATGTCTCAAGGAGATTTTCTAGCATCAATAGATATCAAGGATGCGTATCTCCACGTGCCGATCGCACCAGAGCATCAGCGTTTCCTACGCTTCGTCATACACGACGAACACCTGCAGTTCGTAGCGTTACCTTTCGGTCTGGCAACAGCCCCCCGGGTCTTCACCAAAGTCATGGCAGCAGTAGTAGCTGTTCTGCACTCGCAGGGTCACTCGGTCATCCCGTATCTAGACGACCTGCTTATAAAGGCACCCTCTCAAGAGGCATGCCAACACAGTCTGAAGGTGGCACTAGACACTCTCCAGAGTTTCGGGTGGATTATCAACTTTCCAAAGTCTCATCTAACCCCGACCCAATCTCTGACTTATCTTGGCATGGAGTTTCATACTCTCTCAGCGATAGTGAAGCTTCCACTGGACAAGCAGTGCTCGCTACGGACTGGAGTGCAATCTCTCCTTCAGAGCCAGTCGCACTCACTGAGGCGCCTCATGCATTTCCTAGGAAAGATGGTAGCAGCAATGGAGGCAGTCCCGTTCGCGCAGTTTCATCTGCGCCCTCTACAATGGGACATTCTACGCCAATGGGACGGGAAATCGACGTCCCTCGACAGGACTGTCTCCCTCTCTCAGACTGCCAAGGACTCTCTGCGTTGGTGGCTTCTCCCCACCTCATTGTCACAGGGAAAGTCGTTCCTTCCCCCGTCCTGGGCAGTGGTCACGACGGATGCGAGCCTATCAGGGTGGGGAGCGGTGTATCTCCACCACAGGGCTCAGGGGATGTGGACTCTGGAAGAGTCCACCCTGCAGATCAATGTTCTGGAAATCAGAGCAATCTATCTTGCCCTGCGAGCCTTCCAACAATGGCTGGAAGGCAAGCAGATTCGGATTCAGTCGGACAATTCCACGGCGGTGGCGTACATCAACCACCAAGGGGGAACACGCAGTCGCCAAGCTTTTCAAGAAGTCCAACGGATTTTGACGTGGGTGGAAAGCAGAGCGTCCACCATATCCGCAGTTCACATCCCAGGCGTGGAAAACTGGGAAGCAGACTTTCTCAGTCGCCAGGGCATGGACGCAGGAGAATGGTCCCTTCACCCGGACGTGTTTCAGCAGATCTGTTGCCGCTGGGGGACGCCGGACGTCGATCTGATGGCGTCACGGCACAACAACAAGGTCCCAGTTTTCATGGCAAGGTCTCACGATCACCGAGCACTGGCGGCAGACGCCTTGGTTCAGGATTGGTCGCAATTCCGACTCCCCTATGTGTTCCCACCTCTAGCATTGTTACCCAGAGTTCTCCGGAAAATCAGGTCCGACTGCCATCGAGCCATACTCGTCGCTCAGATTGGCCAAGAAGGTCGTGGTACCCGGATCTGTGGCATCTCACGGTAGGCCAACCGTGGACACTACCAGACCGTCCAGATTTGCTGTCTCAAGGGCCGTTTTTCCATCTGAATTCTGCGGCCCTGAACCTGACTGTGTGGCCATTGAGTCCTGGATCCTAGCGGCCTCAGGTTTATCTCATGAGGTTGTTGCCACAATGAGACAGGCTAGAAAACCATCCTCAGCTAAGATCTATCACAGAACGTGGAAGATATTCTTAGCGTGGTGCTTGGCTCAAGGGTTTTCTCCCTGGCCATTTGCATTGCCAATTTTTCTTTCCTTCCTGCAGTCTGGGTTGGAAAAAGGTTTGTCGCTTAGCTCTCTTAAGGGTCAAGTCTCCGCGCTATCCGTATTCTTTCAGAAGCGCTTGGCACGGCTTTCTAAAGTACGCACGTTTCTCCAAGGAGTTTGTCATATCGTTCCTCCTTACAGACGGCCATTGGAACCCTGGGATCTGAACAAGGTTCTCATTGCTCTCCAGAAGCCGCCTTTCGAGCCTTTGAAAGAGGTTCCCCTTTCTCGGCTTTCACAAAAGGTAGTTTTTCTTGTGGCGGTCACGTCTCTTCGAAGAGTGTCCGAGCTAGCGGCGTTATCTTGCAAATCTCCCTTCCTGGTGTTTCACCAAGACAAGGTAGTACTGCGTCCAATTCCAGAGTTTTCTCCCAAGGTGGTTTCTTCCTTTCATCTCAATCAGGATATCACTTTGCCATCTTTGTGTCCGCATCCAGTTCACCAATTTGAAAAGGGTTTACATCTGTTGGACCTGGTGAGAGCACTCAGGATTTACATTTCTCGCACGGCGGCTCTACGCCGTTCTGATGCGCTCTTTGTCCTAGTCGCTGGTCAGCATAAGGGATTGCAAGCTTCCAAATCCACCCTGGCGCGGTGGATCAAGGAACCAATTCTTCACACATACCGTTCTGCTGGGCTTCCGATTCCATCTGGACTGAAGGCCCATTCTACCAGAGCCGTGGGTGCGTCCTGGGCATTGCGGCATCAGGCTACGGCTCAGCAAGTGTGCCAAGCGGCTACCTGGTCGAGTCTGCACACGTTTACCAAACACTATCAAGTGCATACCTACGCTTCGGCAGATGCCAGCCTAGGTAGACAGGTCCTTCAGGCGGCGGTGGCCCACCTGTAGGAAGAGGCTGTCTGACAGCCCGTTCATGTGGTATCTTTTTACCCACCCAGGGACTGCTTTTGGACGTCCCACTGTCTGGGTCTCCCAATTAGGAGCGAAAAAGAAGAAGGGAATTTTGTTTACTTACCGTAAATTCCTTTTCTTCTAGCTCCAATTGGGAGACCCAGCACCCGCCCTATTTGTTCTTAGGGTTTCGTTTTTTCGGGTGCATATGTTGTTCATGTTGTTTCTTAAGTTCTCCGATCGTGTTATCGGATTGAATTTGTTTTTGAAACTGTTATTGGCTTTCCTCCTTCTTGCTTTGGTACTAAAACTGAGGAATCTGTACTCCTACGGGAGGGTGTATAGCCAGAAGGGGAGGGGCCTTACACTTTTAAGTGTAGTTCTTTGTGCGGCCTCCAGAGGGCAGTAGCTATACACCCACTGTCTGGGTCTCCCAATTGGAGCTAGAAGAAAAGGAATTTACGGTAAGTAAACAAAATTCCCTTCTTCCTTTCCCCCCTGATGTGGTCAAGCGCTGGACCCAGTGTCCAAAAGTAGACCCCCCGATTTCCAAACTTGCAGCTAGATCCATAGTTGCAGTGGAGGATGGCGCTTCACTTAAGGATGCCAATGACAGACAGATGGACCTTTGGTTAAAATCTGTCTATGAAGCTATCGGCGCGTCGTTTGCTCCAGCATTCGCAGCCGTATGGGCACTCCAAGCTATTTCAGCTGGTTTAGCAAAAGTGGATGCTGTCATACATCCAGCGGTGCCGCAAGTGGCGTCCCTTACCTCGCAGATGTCTGCGTTTGCGTCTTACGCTATCAATGCGGTCCTAGAATCTACCAGCCGCACCTCAATGGCGTCCGCCAATTCGGTAGTTTTGCGCAGAGCCTTGTGGTTAAAGGACTGGAAAGCAGATGCTGGTTCCAAAAAATGTTTAACCAGCTTGCCTTTATCTAGAGATAGACTGTTTGGCGAGCCATTGGCTGACATCATTAAACAGTCCAAGGGTAAAGACTCTTCCTTACCCCAGCCCAGATCAAGCAAACCTCAGCAGAAAAAATGGCAGCAGAGGTTTCAGTCCTTTCGAGGTTCGGGCAAGACAGAATTCTCCTCGTCCAAAGGGACTCAGAGGACGCAAAGAGTCTCAGATTCCTGGCGGGCTCACGCACGCCCCAAGAAAGCAAATGGAGGAACCGCTTCCAAAGCGGCTACCTCATGACTTCCAGCCCCCCCCCTCCGCATCTCCGGTCGGGGGCAGGCTCTCCCGCTTTTCCGACATTTGGATGTCACAGGTCAAAGACCGGTGGGTGACAAACATTTTGTCTCGCGGGTACAGAATCGAGTTCAGTTCTCGTCCTCCAGCTCGGTTCTTCAGAACCTCCCCACATCCAGACCGAGCAGATGCCCTGCTGCAGGCGGTGGACTCCCTAAGAGCGGAAGGAGTAGTGGTTCCTGTACCGCCTCAGGAACAAGGGCGAGGGTTTTACTCCAATCTCTTTGTGGTTCCAAAAAAGGACGGCTCGTTCCGTCCTGTTCTGGATCTAAAGCTGCTCAACAAACATGTGCACGCCAGACGGTTCCGGATGGAAACCCTCCGCTCTGTCGTTGCCTCAATGTCTCAAGGAGACTTCCTTGCCTCAATAGACATCAAAGATGCTTATCTCCACGTGCCAATTGCTACAGAACATCAACGTTTTCTACGTTTTGTGATAGGAAACGACCATCTTCAGTTCGTAGCTCTGCCATTCGGTCTGGCGACAGCCCCCCGGGTCTTCACCAAGGTCATGGCGGCGGTGGTAGCAGTCTTGCATTCTCAGGGACACTCGGTGATCCCTTACCTAGACGATCTACTTGTCAAGGCACCCTCTCAAGAGGCATGCCAACTCAGTCTACATGCTACGCTGGAGACTCTACAGACGTTCGGATGGATCATCAACTTTCCAAAGTCGAATCTGTCACCGTCACAGTCGCTAACGTATCTTGGCATGGAGTTTCATACTCGAGCAGCGAGAGTGAAGCTTCCGCTGAACAAGCAGCGGTCCCTACAGACAGGGGTGCAATCCCTCCTTCAAGGCCAGTCGCACCCCTTACGGCGCCTCATGCACTTCCTCGGGAAGATGGTGGCAGCCATGGAAGCAGTTCCCTTTGCGCAGTTTCATCTGCGCCCACTTCAATGGGACATTCTCCGCCAATGGGACGGGAAGTCAACGTCCCTGGACAGGAAAGTCTCTCTTTCCCAGACGGCCAAGGACTCTCTACAATGGTGGCTCCTTCCCACCTCATTGTCTCAGGGAAGATCCTTCCTGCCCCCATCCTGGGCAGTGGTCACGACAGATGCGAGTCTGTCAGGGTGGGGAGCAGTGTTTCTCCACCACAGGGCCCAGGGGACGTGGACTCCGCAGGAGTCCACCCTTCAGATCAATGTTCTGGAAATCAGGGCAGTGTATCTTGCCCTACTGGCCTTCCAACAGTGGCTGGAAGGAAAGCAGATCCGAATCCAGTCGGACAACTCCACAGCGGTGGCATACATCAACCGCCAAGGAGGGACGCGCAGTTGGCAAGCATTCCAAGAAGTCCGGCGCATTCTAATGTGGGTGGAGGACACAGCATCCACCATATCCGCGGTTCACATCCCAGGCGTAGAAAATTGGGAAGCAGACTTCCTCAGTCGCCAGGGCATGGACGCAGGGGAGTGGTCCCTTCACCCGGACGTGTTTCAGGAAATCTGTCGCCGATGGGGAGTGCCGGACGTCGACCTAATGGCGTCCCGGCACAACAACAAGGTCCCGGCATTCATGGCGAGGTCGCGCGATCAAAGAGCTCTGGCGGCAGACGCATTAGTTCAAGATTGGTCGCAGTTCCGGCTCCCATACGTCTTCCCACCTCTGGCACTCTTGCCCAGAGTGTTACGCAAGATCAGATCCGATTGCAGCCGCGTCATACTCGTCGCCCCAGACTGGCCGAGGAGATCGTGGTATCCGGATCTGTGGCATCTCACGGTCGGTCGACCGTGGTCACTGCCAGACCGACCAGACTTACTGTCCCAAGGGCCGTTTTTCCATCAGAATTCTGCGGCCCTGAACCTGACTGTGTGGCCATTGAGTCCTGGATCCTAGCGTCCGCAGGATTATCTCAAGGAGTCGTAGCCACAATGAGACAAGCTAGGAAGTCAACGTCTGCTAAGATCTACCACAGAACGTGGAAGATTTTCTTATCCTGGTGCTCTGCACAGAGAGTATCCCCTTGGCCATTTGCATTGCCCACCTTTCTTTCCTTCCTGCAATCGGGGTTGGAAAAGGGCTTGTCGCTCAGCTCCCTTAAAGGGCAAGTCTCGGCACTATCTGTGTTTTTTCAGAAGCGTCTAGCACGTCTTCCTAAGGTGCGCACGTTCCTACAGGGGGTCTGTCATATTGTGCCCCCGTACAAGCGGCCGTTAGATCCATGGGATCTGAACAGAGTACTAGTTGCTCTGCAAAAGCCGCCCTTCGAGCCTCTAAAGGACGTTTCCTTTTCTCGCCTGTCACAGAAAGTGGCGTTTCTTGTTGCGATCACATCGCTTAGGCGAGTGTCTGAGCTGGCAGCTCTGTCATCCATGGCTCCCTTCCTGGTGTTCCACCAGGACAAGGTAGTGCTGCGCCCCATTCCGGAGTTTCTCCCTAAGGTCGTATCCTCGTTTCATCTTAATCAGGATATATCCTTGCCTTCCTTTTGTCCTCAGCCGGTTCACCGGTATGAGAAAGACTTACGTTTGCTAGATCTGGTGAGAGCACTCAGAATCTATATTTCTCGCACGGCGCCTATCCGCCGTTCAGATGCACTTTTTGTCCTTGTCGCTGGCCAGCGCAAGGGGTCGCAGGCTTCTAAAGCCACCCTGGCTCGATGGATCAAAGAACCAATTCTGGAAGCCTACCGTTCTGCTGGGCTTCCGGTTCCTTCAGGGCTGAAAGCCCACTCAACCAGAGCTGTGGGTGCGTCCTGGGCTTTGCGACACCAGGCTTCGGCTCAACAGGTGTGCCAGGCAGCTACCTGGTCGAGTCTGCACACTTTCACCAAACATTATCAGGTGCATACCTATGCTTCGGCGGATGCCAGCTTAGGTAGAAGAGTCCTGCAGGCGGCAGTGACATCCCCGTAGGGGAGGGCTGTTTTGCAGCTCTAACATGAGGTATCTCTTTACCCACCCAGGGACAGCTTTTGGACGTCCCAATCGTCTAGGTCTCCCAATAGAGCGCTGAAGAAGAAGGGAATTTTGTTACTTACCGTAAATTCCTTTTCTTCTAGCTCTTATTGGGAGACCCAGCACCCGCCCTGTTGTCCTTCGGGATTTTTTTTTGTTGTTTGCGGGTACACATGTTGTTCATGTTGAACGGTTTTTCAGTTCTCCGACGTTATTCGGAGTTAATTTGTTTAAACCAGTTATTGGCTTCCTCCTTCTTGCTTTGGCACTAAAACTGGAGAACCCGTGATACCACGGGGGGGTATAGCCAGAAGGGGAGGGGCCTTGCACTTTTTAGTGTAGTGCTTTGTGTGGCCTCCGGAGGGCAGTAGCTATACCCCAATCGTCTGGGTCTCCCAATAAGAGCTAGAAGAAAAGGAATTTACGGTAAGTAACAAAATTCCCTTCTTCTTTGTCGCTCCATTGGGAGACCCAGACAATTGGGTGTATAGCTTCTGCCTCCGGAGGCCACACAAAGTATTACACTTTAAAAAGTGTAACCCCTCCCCTCTGCCTATACACCCTCCCGTGCATCATGGGCCCATCAGTTTTTTGCTTTGTGTTGAAGGAGGCACACATTCACGCAAGCTCCACATTTTAGTCAGCAGCAGCTGCTGATTTATCGGATGGAAGAAAAGAGGGCCCCCCACAGGGCCCCCGGCATGCTCCCTTCTCACCTCACTAATGTCGGCGGTGCTGTTAAGGTTGAGGTACCCATTGCGGGTACAAAGGCTGGAGCCACATGCCGTTTTCCTTCCCCATCCCTTAGAGGCTCTGGGAGAAGTGGGATCCTAACCGGTCACCATGCACTGGGACCGGGCTCCCTCCGCAGCCCCTGGGGGAATCTGACGGACAGGAGACTGGGTATCATCAGGGACAACAGCTCTGGGAGGCCCAGGCAGGGAATCTGGTGGACACACAACCGCTTTGGGCGGTCGGTAAGCCGCACCGGTTACCAGGGGCTGGCCCCCTTGGGTGCCGAAGTGTGTGTGTGTGTGTGTGTATATATATATATATATATATATATATATATATATATATATATATATATATATATATATATATATATATATATATATATATATATATATATATATATATATATATATACAGGCTTGTTTTGCAACCTGTACCTCTTGTGCGGCTATGTTACCTGCAGGTTCCACCTACCCTCATTGTGTGCAATGCTCGGCCCCCGTGGCACTCACTCAGCCGGAGCCTCAGGCACTGGTGGGACTCTCGGCTCAGGTAGAACCACCGGCTTCCACTGTCCAGGTGGCAGGGACAGAGTTTGCAGTTTTGGCTGAGAAACTCTGAGTCGCTTTCACAATCCATGGCTCAGTCTATGGACAGATGGTCTGCTAAGATACTAGAAGCCTTGCAGTCCAGACCGGTAACACAGGCCCAGGGCACTGTGAGTGCATCGCCCCCAGGCCCCCCTCGGTCGGCGCAGCAAAGTGCTCCTGGGGTGACACCTAGGTCCCACGGTGAGGACTCCGACACGGACCGCAGTCCCAGACCGGCTAAGCAGGCTCGCTGGGAACCTTCCTCAACTTCATCACGCTGCTCAGGGTCTCAGCATGAGGACTCTCTGGAGGATGAAGCGGAGGTCGCAGCTCAGGGCTCTGACCCTGACGTTGCTCTCAATCTTGATACACCTGAAGGGGACGCCATAGTAAATGACCTTATAGCGTCCATCAACCAGGTGCTAGAACTTTCTCCTCCAACTCCACCTATAGAGGAGTCGGCTTCACAGCAGGAGAAACACCAGTTTAGGTTTCCCAAACGTACACGGAGTGCGTTTTTCGATCACTCTAACTTCAGAGATGCTGTCCAGAAGCACCGAGCATTTCCGGACAAGCGCTTTACTAAGCGCCTTAATGACACACGTTACCCCTTCCCCCCTGACGTAGTTAAGGGTTGGGCTCAGTGTCCCAAGGTGGATCCTCCAGTCTCTAGACTGGCGGCTAGATCCGTAGTATCAGTGGCAGATGGTTCATCGCTCAAGGATGCCACTGACAGGCAAATAGAGCTCCTGATGAAATCCATCTATGAAGCCATAGGCGCGTCTTTTGCTCCGGCATTCGCAGCCGTGTGGGCACTCCAAGCTATCTCAGCTTGTCTGTCTGAGATTAATGCGGTCACACGTACCTCTACTCCGCAGGTTGTGTCTTTGACTTCTCAGGCGTCGGCTTTTTCGTCCTACACCATGAACGCCGTCCTGGACTCTGCGAGCCGTACAGCGGTAGCATCCGCCAATTCGGTGGCAGTCCGCAGGGCCATGTGGCTACGCGAATGGAAGGCAGACTCTGCTTCCAAGAAGTTCTTAACCGGTTTGCCATTTTCTGGCGACCGTTTGTTTGGCGAGCAATTGGACGAAATTATTAAACAATCCAAGGGAAAGGACTCGTCCTTACCCCAGTCCAAACCAAACAGACCTCAGCAACGAAAGATACAACCGAGGTTTCGGTCCTTTCGGCCCTCAGCCAGGTCCCAATCTTCCGCGTCCAACAGGTCAGAGAAGGGCCAGAGGAACTCTTCTGCATGGCGGTCTAAGTCACATCCAAAAAAGACCGCCGGAGGAACTTCCCCCAAGGCGGCCTCCTCATGACTTTCGGTCTCCCCAAACCGCATCCTCGGTCGGTGGCAGGCTCTCCCGCTTTTGCGACGCCTGGTGGCCACATGTCCAAGACCGATGGGTGAGAGACATTCTGTCTCACGGTTACAGGATAGAGCTCAGTTCTCGTCCTCCGACTCGTTTCTTCAGAACATCTCCGCCCCCCCGAGCGAGCCGATGCACTTTTTCAGGCGGTGAACACTCTGAAGGCAGAAGGAGTGGTGATCCCCGTTCCCCTTCAAGAATGTGGTCGCGGTTTTTACTCCAACTTGTTCGTGGTGCCAAAAAAGGACGGATCATTCCGTCCCGTTATGGACCTCAAACTGCTCAACAGACACGTGAGAACCAGACGGTTCCGGATGGAATCTCTCCGCTCTGTCATCGCCTCGATGTCCCAAGGAGACTTCCTAGCATCAATCGACATCAGGGATGCTTATCTCCATGTGCCGATTGCACCAGAGCATCAACGCTTCCTGCGTTTCGCCATCGGAGACGAACACCTTCAGTTCGTGGCACTGCCTTTCGGCCTGGCGACAGCCCCACGGGTCTTCACCAAGGTCATGGCAGCAGTGGTGGCGGTCCTACACTCTCAGGGCCACTCGGTGATCCCTTACTTAGACGATCTTCTAGTCAAGGCACCCTCCCGGGTGGCATGCCAACACAGCCTGACCATTGCTCTGGAGACTCTCCAGAGGTTCGGGTGGATCATCAATTTCCCAAAGTCAAAATTGACACCGACCCAATCGCTGACTTACCTCGGGATGGAGTTTCATACTCTCTCAGCGATAGTGAAGCTTCCGCTGGACAAACAGCGTTCACTACAGACAGGGGTGCACTCTCTTCTTCGGGCCCAGTCACACCCCTTGAGGCGCCTCATGCACTTCCTAGGGAAGATGGTGGCAGCAATGGAGGCAGTTCCCTTTGCGCAGTTTCATCTGCGTCCACTTCAATGGGACATTCTCCGCAAATGGGACAGGAGGTCGACGTCCCTAGACAGGAACGTCTCCCTTTCACGGGCAGCCAAAACCTCTCTTCAGTGGTGGCTTCTTCCCACTTTTGTCGAAGGGAAAATCCTTCCTGCCCCCATCCTGGGCTGTGGTCAAGACGGACGCGAGTCTGTCAGGGTGGGGAGCGGTCTTCCTTCACCACAGGGCTCAGGGAACCTGGACTCCGACAGAGTCCTCCCTTCAGATCAATGTTCTGGAGATAAGGGCAGTGTATCTAGCCTTAAAGGCGTTCCAGCGGTGGCTGGAGGGCAGGCAGATACGAATACAGTCGGACAACGCCACGGCGGTTGCGTACATCAACCACCAGGGCGGCACACGCAGTCGTCAAGCCTTCCAAGAAGTTCGGCGGATTCTGCTGTGGGCGGAAGCCACAGCCTCCACCATCTCCGCAGTTCACATCCCGGGCGTAGAAAACTGGGAAGCAGACTTTCTCAGTCGCCAGGGCATGGACGCAGGGGAATGGTCTCTTCACCCGGACGTGTTTCAAGAGATCTGTTGCCGCTGGGGAACGCCGGACGTCGACCTAATGGCGTCTCGGCACAACAACAAAGTCCCGGCATTCATGGCACGGTCTCAAGATCACAGAGCTCTGGCGGCAGACGCATTAGTTCAGGATTGGTCGCAGTTTCGACTGCCTTATGTATTTCCTCCTCTGGCACTGCTGCCCAGAGTGTTACGCAAGATCAGGTCCGACTGTCGTCGCGCCATCCTCGTCGCTCAACCGTGGGCACTCCCAGACCGACCAGACTTGCTGTCTCAAGGGCCATTTTTCCATCTGAATTCTGCGGCCCTCAACCTGACTGTGTGGCCATTGAGTCCTGGCTCCTAGCGTCCTCAGGGTTATCTCAAGAGGTTATTGCCACTATGAGACAGGCCAGGAAACCAACGTCCGCCAAGATCTACCACAGGACTTGGAGGATCTTCTTATCCTGGTGCTCTGATCAGGGTTTTACTCCCTGGCCGTTTGCCTTGCCCACTTTTCTTTCCTTCCTTCAATCCGGAATGGACAAGGGTTTGTCTCTCGGCTCTCTCAAGGGACAAGTATCGGCGCTTTCCGTGTTTTTTCAAAAGCGTCTAGCCAGGCTTCCGCAGGTCCGCACGTTCCTGCAGGGAGTTTGCCACATAGTCCCACCTTACAAGCGTCCGCTAGAACCCTGGGATCTTAACAGGGTGCTAACGGCTCTTCAGAAACCACCTTTCGAGCCGATGCGGGATGTCTCTCTATCACGCCTTTCGCAGAAGGTGGCCTTCCTAGTGGCAGTCACATCACTTCGGAGAGTGTCTGAGCTAGCAGCACTGTCATGCAAAGCCCCCTTCTTGGTGTTTCACCAGGATAAGGTGGTTCTGCGTCCGGTCCCGGAATTTCTCCCTAAGGTGGTATCCCCTTTCTTTGTCGCTCCATTGGGAGACCCAGACAATTGGGTGTATAGCTTCTGCCTCCGGAGGCCACACAAAGTATTACACTTTAAAAAGTGTAACCCCTCCCCTCTGCCTATACACCCTCCCGTGCATCACGGGCTCCTCAGTTTTATGCTTTGTGCGAAGGAGGCTGACATCCACGCATAGCTCCACATCTTAGTCAGCAGCAGCTGCTGACTAGGTCGGATGGAAGAAAAGAGGGCCCATAACAGGGCCCCCAGCATGCTCCCTTCTCACCCCACTCTGGTCGGCGGTGTTGTTAAGGTTGAGGTACCCATTGCGGGTACACAGGCAGGAGCCACATGCTGTTTTCCTTCCCCATCACTTAGGGGCTCTGTGTGAAGTGGGATCCTAATCGGTCTCCAGGCACTGGGACCGTGCTCCCTCCGCAGCCCCTGGGGAATCTGCTGGACAGGAGCCGGGTATCTTCAGGGACAAGGCCCTGCTACTGTGAGGTACTCTGTGTCCCCTTGGGGGACCGCGCATGGAGCGCTTGTGCCATACACACTGCAGCACTGCTGGGTGTGTTAGTGCGCCGGGGACTACCGCGCCGACCGCGCTTATTTGCCGGCCGCGCTTATAACTTTAGTCCCCGGCTTTTGCGGCCTAGTATCGCATATTCCCGCCCCCAGGCCTGCCAGTCAGGGGAAGGGCGGGACGCTGCACAGGACGTCAGCGCTGAGGGCTGGAGCATACTCTGTATCCTCCTCCCCCCTCACTCAGCTCAGTGGGGCACCAGATTCCCGCACTTTCTAGGGCACGCCCACGGCCCCCTCCTCTTCACAGAACGCCGGCAGCCATTCCTGTCAGCACTGCTAACGCTGGAGAGGAGAGACACGGCTCTGGGAGACCCAGGCAGGGATTCTAGTGACCACACAACCGCTTTGAGCGGTCGGTAAGCAGCACCTAAGGTGCTGGCCCCACTGAGCGCCGAAGTGTACATATATATATATATATATATGCTTATATGCTATAGATTTACACTATACGGTCGCACTGTTGATTTTTGGCTATATACCCTCCTGGATTGTACTCAGAGGAGACAACAGCATGTCGTCCGCAAAAAGCAAGGGTGCCAAAGCACAGGCTTACTTTGCAACCTGTACCTCATGTGCGGCTCTACTACCGGCAGGTTGCACCGACCCTCATTGTGTGCAATGCTCGGCCCCTGTGGCACTTACTCAGCCGGAGCCTCTACTACTGGTGGCCCAGGTGGAGCCACCTGCTACCACTGTCCAGGTGACAGGGACGGAGTTTGCAGTATTTGCTGACAAACTTGCTGAGAGTATGGATAAATGGTCTGCTAAGATACTAGAAGCCTTGCAGTCCAGACCGTTAACTCAGGCCAGGGGCACTGTTGAATCATTGACCCCAGGCCCCCCTCAGTTGGAGCAGCAAAGTGCTCCTGGGGTGACCCATAGGTCCCAGGGTGAGGTCTCTGACACGGACCGCAGTCCCAGGTCGCCTAAGCGGGCTCGCTGGGAAATTCCCTCGACTTCATCACACTGTTCAGGGTCTCAGCAGGAGGACTCTTTGGATGATGAAGCGGAGGCAGCAGAGCAGGATTCTGATCCTGAGGCCGCTCTCAACCTAGATACACCTGAAGGTGACGCCATAGTGAATGACCTTATAGCGACCATCAATCAGGTGTTGGATATTTCTCCCCCAGTTCCTCCAATTGAGGAGTCAGCTTCTCAGCAGGAGAAATTCCGTTTCAGGTTTCCCAAGCGTACAATGAGCACGTTTCTGGATCACTCTGACTTCAGAGAGGCAGTCCAGAAACACCGAGCTTGTCCAGATAAGCGTTTTTCTAAGCGCCTTAAGGATACACGTTACCCCTTTCCCCCTGACGTTGTCAAGGGCTGGGCTCAGTGTCCCAAGGTGGATCCTCCTGTCTCCAGACTGGCGGCTAGATCCATAGTTGCAGTGGAAGATGGGGCTTCACTCAAAGATGCCACTGACAGGCAGATAGAGCTCTGGATGAAATCCATCTACGAAGCTATCGGTGCGTCTTTTGTCCAGCATTCGCAGCCGTATGGGCACTCCAAGCTATCTCAGCTTGTCATGCGCAGATTAATGCAGTCACACGTACGTCTGCTCCGCAAGTGGTGTCCTTAACCTCTCAGGCGTTGGCGTTTGCGTCCTACGCCATTAATGCTGTCCTGGACTGTGCGAGCCGTACGGCGGTAGCATCCGCCAATTCGGTGGCAGTCTGCAGGGCCATGTGGTTACGGGAATGGAAGGCAGACTCTGCTTCCAAAAAGTTCTTAACCGGTTTGCCATTTTCTGGCGACCGCCTGTTTGGTGAGCGATTGGATGAAATCATTAAACAATCCAAGGGAAAGGACTCATCCTTACCCCAGTCCAAACCAAACAGACCTCAACAACAGAAGGTACAATCCAGGTTTCGGTCCTTTCGGTCTACGGGCAGGTCTCAATTCTCCTCGTCCAAAAGGCCTCAGAAGGATCAGAGGAACTCCGATTCATGGCGGTCTAAGTCACGTCCTAAAAAGACCGCCGGAGGAACCGCTCCCAAAGCGGCCTCCTCATGACTCTCGGCCTCCTCACACCGCATCCTCGGTCGGTGGCAGGCTTTCCCGCTTTTGCGACGCCTGGCTGCCACAGGTAAAAGACCGTTGGGTGAGAGACATTCTGTCTCACGGTTACAGGATCGAGTTCAGCTCTCGTCCTCCGACTCGATTCTTCAGAACATCTCCACCCCCCGAGCGAGCCGATGCTCTTCTGCAGGCGGTGTGCACTCTGAAGGCAGAAGGAGTGGTGATCCCTGTTCCTTTTCAGCAACAGGGTCAAGGTTTTTACTCCAACTTGTTCGTGGTGCCGAAAAAGGACGGATCCTTCCGTCCTGTTCTGGACCTAAAACTGCTCAACAAACACGTAAAAACCAGGCGGTTCCGGATGGAATCGCTCTGCTCCGTCATCGCCTCAATGTCCCAAGGAGATTTCCTAGCATCAATCGACATCAAAGATGCTTATCTCCACGTACCGATTGCACCAGAGCATCAACGCTTCCTGCGTTTCGCCATAGGGGACGAACACCTTCAGTTCGTGGCTCTGCCTTTCGGCCTGGCGACAGCCCCACGGGTCTTCACCAAGGTCATGGCAACAGTAGTAGCAGTTCTGCACTCTCAGGGACACTCGGTGATCCCTTACTTAGACGATCTGCTTGTCAAGGCACCCTCTCAAGGGGCATGCCAGCACAGCCTGGACATTGCTCTGGAGACTCTCCAGAGTTTCGGGTGGATCATCAACTTTCCAAAGTCAAATCTCACACCGGCCCAATCACTGACATATCTTGGCATGGAGTTTCATACTCTCTCAGCGATAGTGAAGCTTCCGCTGGACAAACAGCGTTCACTACAGACAGGGGTGCAATCTCTCCTTCAAGGTCAGTCACACCCACTGAGGCGCCTCATGCACTTCCTAGGGAAGATGGTAGCAGCAATGGAGGCAGTTCCTTTTGCGCAGTTTCATCTGCGTCCACTTCAATGGGACATTCTCCGCAAATGGGACAGAAAGTCGACGTCCCTCGACAGGAACGTCTCCCTTTCTCGGGCAGCCAAGGCTTCCCTTCAGTGGTGGCTTCTTCCCTCTTCTCTGTCGAAGGGGAAATCCTTCCTGCCCCCATCCTGGGCTGTGGTCACGACGGACGCGAGCCTGTCAGGGTGGGGAGCGGTCTTTCTCCACCACAGGGCTCAGGGTACCTGGACTCAGCCAGAGTCCTCCCTTCAGATCAATGTTCTGGAGATAAGGGCAGTGTATCTTGCCCTAAAGGCGTTCCAGCCGTGGTTGGAAGGCAAGCAGATCCGAATTCAGTCGGACAACTCCACAGCGGTGGCATACATCAACCACCAAGGCGGAACACGCAGTCGGCAAGCCTTCCAGGAAGTCCGGCGGATTCTGCTTTGGGTGGAAGCCACAGCCTCCACCATATCCGCAGTTCACATCCCGGGCGTAGAAAACTGGGAAGCAGACTTTCTCAGTCGCCAGGGCATGGACGCTGGGGAATGGTCCCTTCACCCGGACGTGTTTCAGGAGATCTGTTGCCGCTGGGGGATGCCGGACGTCGACCTAATGGCGTCCCGGCACAACAACAAGGTCCCGACGTTCATGGCACGGTCTCAAGATCACCGAGCTCTGGCGGCAGACGCCTTAGTTCAGGATTGGTCGCAGTTTCAACTCCCTTATGTGTTTCCCCCTCTGGCACTGTTGCCCAGAGTGTTACGCAAGATCAGGTCCGACTGCCGTCGCACCATCCTCGTCGCTCCAGACTGGCCGAGGAGGTCGTGGTACCCGGATCTGTGGCATCTCACGGTGGGACAACCGTGGGCACTACCAGACCGACCAGACTTGCTGTCTCAAGGGCCGTTTTTCCATCTGAATTCTGCGGCCCTCAACCTGACTGTGTGGCCATTGAGTCCTGGATCCTAGCGTCCTCAGGGTTATCTCAAGAGGTCATTGCCACTATGAGACAGGCTAGGAAACCAACGTCCGCCAAGATCTACCACAGGACGTGGAGGATATTCTTATCTTGGTGCTCTGATCAGGGTTTTTCTCCCTGGCCATTTGCCTTGCCCACTTTTCTTTCCTTCCTGCAATCCGGATTGGAAAAAGGTTTGTCGCTCGGCTCCCTTAAGGGACAAGTCTCAGCGCTCTCTGTGTTTTTTCAGAACCGCCTAGCCAGACTTCCACAGGTAGGCACGTTCCTGCAGGGGGTTTGTCACATAGTCCCTCCTTACAAGCGTCCGTTAGAACCCTGGGATCTGAACAGGGTGCTGATGACTCTTCAGAAACCACCTTTCGAGCCAATGAAAGATATTTCTCTCTCACGTCTTTTGCAGAAAGTGGTCTTCCTAGTGGCAGTCACATCACTTCGCAGAGTGTCTGAGCTAGCAGCGCTGTCATGCAAAGCCCCTTTCCTGGTGTTTCACCAGGACAAGGTGGTTCTGCGTCCGGTTCCGGAATTCCTCCCCAAGGTGGTATCCCCCTTTCATCTCAATCAGGATATCTCCTTACCCTCTTTTTGTCCTCATCCAGTTCACCAATGTGAAAGGGATTTGCACTTGTTAGATCTGGTGAGAGCACTCAGACTCTACATTTCTCGTACGGCGCCCCTGCGCCGCTCGGATGCACTCTTTGTCCTTGTCGCTGGTCAGCGTAAAGGGTCACAGGCTTCCAAATCAACCCTGGCTCGGTGGATCAAGGAACCAATTCTCGAAGCTTACCGATCTTCTGGGCTTCCGGTTCCCTCAGGGCTGAAGGCCCATTCTACCAGAGCCGTGGACACGTCCTGGGCTTTGCGGCACCAGGCTACGGCTCAGCAGGTGTGTCAGGCTGCTACCTGGTCGAGCCTGCACACTTTCACGAAACACTATCGGGTGCATACCTATGCTTCGGCAGATGCCAGCCTAGGTAGGCGAGTCCTTCAGGCGGCGGTTGCCCACCTGTAGGATGGGGCCGTTTTACGGCTCTATTCCGAGGCATTATTTTACCCACCCAGGGACTGCTTTTGGACGTCCCAATTGTCTGGGTCTCCCAATGGAGCGACAAAGAAGGGAATTTTGTTTACTTACCGTAAATTCCTTTTCTTCTAGCTCCAATTGGGAGACCCAGCACCCGCCCCTGTTCCCTTCGGGCTGTTGTTGTTCTTTGTGTACACATGTTGTTCATGTTGAATGGTTTCAATTCTCCGAAATTCCTTCGGATTGAATTTACTTTATACCAATTTATAATTTTTCCTCCTTCTTGCTTTTGCACCAAAACTGAGGAGCCCGTGGTGCACGGGGGGTGTATAGGCAGAAGGGGAGGGGCTTTACACTTTTAAGTGTAATACTTTGTGTGGCCTCCGGAGGCAGAAGCTATACACCCAATTGTCTGGGTCTCCCAATTGGAGCTAGAAGAAAAGGAATTTACGGTAAGTAAACAAAATTCCCTTCTTTCATCTCAATCAGGATATCTCCTTACCTTCTTTTTGCCCTCATCCAGTTCACCAATGTAAAAAGGATTTGCACTTGTTAGATCTCGTGAGAGCACTCAGGCTCTACATTTCTCGCACGGCGCCCCTGCGCCGTTCTGATGCGCTCTTTGTCCTTGTCGCTGGCCAGCGTAAGGGGTCGCAGGCGTCCAAGTCAACCTTGGCTCGGTGGATCAAGGAACCGATTCTTGAAGCCTACCGTTCGTCTGGGCTTCCGATTCCTTCAGGGCTGAAAGCCCATTCTACCAGAGCCGTAGGTGCGTCCTGGGCATTGCGGCACCAGGCTACGGCTCAGCAGGTGTGTCAGGCGGCTACCTGGTCGAGTCTGCACACTTTCACGAAACACTATCAGGTGCATGCCTATGCTTCGGCAGATGCCAGCCTAGGTAGGCGAGTCCTTCAGGTGGCGGTTGCCCACCTGTAAGAGGGGGCCGTTTTTCGGCTCTTTTTATCGAGGTATTCTTTTACCCACCCAGGGACTGCTTTTGGACGTCCCAATTGTCTGGGTCTCCCAATGGAGCGACAAAGAAGAAGGGAATTTTGTTTACTTACCGTAAATTCCTTTTCTTCTAGCTCCTATTGGGAGACCCAGCACCCGCCCCTGTTCCCTTCAGGCTGTTGTTCTTTTGTGTACACATGTTGTTCATGTTGAATTGTTCTTTTGGTTCATGGTTTCAGTTCTCCGAACATCCTTCGGATTGAATTTACCTTAGACCAATTTATAAGTTTCCTCCTTCCTGCTTTGGCACCAAAACTGATGGGCCCGTGATGCACGGGAGGGTGTATAGGCAGAGGGGAGGGGTTACACTTTTTAAAGTGTAATACTTTGTGTGGCCTCCGGAGGCAGAAGCTATACACCCAATTGTCTGGGTCTCCCAATAGGAGCTAGAAGAAAAGGAATTTACGGTAAGTAAACAAAATTCCCTTCTTTGTTTACTTATCGTAAATTCATTTTCTTATAGTTCCGTAATGGGAGACCCAGCACCCTCCCTGTTGCCTGTTGGCAGTTTTCTTGTTCCGTGTGTTTTCACCGGCTGTTGTTGTAGACAGAGGCTCCGGTTGTTCCGGTTTTTTGCTCTATCTCTACTTGTGGGTGGCTGTCCTCCTTCAGCTTTTGCACTAAACTGGCTATATTTGGTTATCCAGGGGGTGTATATGCTCGGAGGGAGGAGCTACACTTTTTAGTGTAGTACTTTGTGTGTCCTCCGGATGCAGAAGCTATACACCCATGGTCTGGGTCTCCCATTACGGAACTATAAGAAAAAGAATTTACGGTAAGTAAACAAAATTCTCTTTTTAAGTATAGGTGACAGGTCTAGAGAAGCCAGACCCACAGTGATAAAATGAGCTCCACATCAATGTAATTTTAAAAGATCACTAATTGTACAGAAATAATTATTGGCCATAATAAACTTTCTTTGTCGCTCCATTGGGAGACCCAGACAATTGGGGTGTATAGCTTCTGCCTCCGGAGGCCACACAAAGTATTACACTTTAAAAAGTGTAACCCCTCCCCTCTGCCTATACACCCTCCCGTGGATCACGGGCTCCTCAGTTTTATGCTTTGTGTGGAAGGAGGCACACATCCACTCATGCATTCTCAACTTAGTTATGTCGGTTGGAAGAAAAGAGGGCCCCCACGGGGTTCCCGGCATGTTTCCCTTCTCACCCCACTACGTCGGCGGTGTTGTTAAGGTTGAAGTACCCATTGCGGGTACAGAGGCTGGAGCCACATGCCGTCTCCTTCACCATCCCTTAAGCGGCTCTGGGAGAAGTTGGATCCTAAGCGGTCATCCATTTACTGGGACCGTGCTCCATCCGCAGCCCCTGTGGGAACCTGCCGGACCGGAGCCTCTTCAACCTCAGGGACCGGGCCCTGCAACTCAAAGGTACTCTGTGTCCCCATAGGGGACTGTGCAGGGAGCGCACCTTCTTCCCGGAAGCCGCGGCGGCTGCTGAATTCAGGAGGCCGGTGGACTTCCGCGCCGACCGTGCCTGCTTGTCGGGCGCGGTCTCAAATTTAGTCCCCGGCTTCATCGCGGCCTAGTCGCAAAAATCCCGCCCCCGGGCCTGCCTGTCAGGGGTAAGGGCGGGATTACCGACCTGACGTCGGATGTGAGGGCTGGCGCATCCTGCAGGTTTCCTCCCCCCCTCACTGATCACTGTGGGGACCCCAGATTCCCGCACTTTTGCTGGCGCCGCCCACGGCTCCACTCCTCCCCTGAGAGCTCCGGCAGCCATTTTTTGGCATTCTGCTGGTGGAGGATTCTCAGTGAACAGCTCTGCAGCTCCGGGGGATCCAAGGCAGGGAATCTGGAGGACACTCCGCTCGTTAGCGGTCGGTAAGCCACACCGGTCACCCGGTGCTGGTCCCCCTAGGGTGCTGGATTAGATACGTATATATCTATATCTATCTGTTCGGTGGGCTGTATACCCCTTTCCCATATACCCTCAGTGATCACTCTCCTAGGAGACAACAGCATGTCGTCCACAAGGAGCAAAGCTGTTAAGGCACAGGGTTTTTTTTGCGGCCTGTACCTCTTGTGGGGCTATGTTACCTGCGGGTTCCACCTACTCTCACTGTGAGCAATGCTCGACCCCTGTTTCGCTTGCTCAGCCGGAGCCTCGGACACTGGTGGGCCCCTCGGCTCATGTAGACCCCCCTGCTCCCCCTGACCAGGCTGCAGGGACAGAGTTCGCCTCTTTTGCTGAGAAACTCTCTGAGTCACTTTCTC
Organism: Anomaloglossus baeobatrachus; assembly: GCF_048569485.1. Lineage (NCBI taxonomy): Eukaryota > Metazoa > Chordata > Amphibia > Anura > Aromobatidae > Anomaloglossus > Anomaloglossus baeobatrachus. The sequence goes on from NC_134356.1 coordinate 302,800,921, forward strand.
AATCCATTGCACAATCTATGGACAAATGGTCTTCTAGGCTGCTAGAGGCTTTGCAGTCCAGACCGGACCCTTCACAGGCCCCGGCCCCTGTTGGCTTGTCGCCTCCAGGCCCCTCTCGGTCCGCGCCACAGCGCGCTCATAGGTTGGCCCCTCGGTCTTAGGCGGAGGACTCCTGCCCGGACCGCAGCCCCCGACCGGCTAAGCGGTCTCGCTGGGACTCTTCCCCGACTTCCTCTCGCTGCTCGGGATCCCAGCTTGAGGACTCTCTGGAGGACGAGGCGGATGTCGCAGCTCAGGGCTCTGACCCTGACGTCGCCCTTAACCTTGATACACCTGAGGGGGACGCCTTAGTAAATGATCTTATCTCGTCCATCAACCAGGTGTTAGATCTCTCTCCCCCGCCTCCTCCTGTAGAGGAGTCGGCGTCTCAGCAGGAGAAACACCAGTTTCGGTTCCCCAAACGTACACGCAATACGTTTTTTGATCACTCTAACTTCAGGGACGCTGTCCAGAAGCCCAGAGCGGTCCCGGACAAGCGCTTTACTAAGCGCCTCACTGACACGCGTTACCCCTTCCCATCTGAAGTCGTTAAGGGTTGGGCTCACTGTCCCAAGGTGGATCCTCCAGTCTCAAGATTGGCAGCTAGATCCGTGGTGTCGGTTGCAGATGGCTCATCGCTAAAAGATGCCACTGACAGACAGATTGAGCTCCTGGTGAAGTCCATCTATGAGGCCACGGGCGCGTCTTTTGCCCCGGCCTTTGCAGCCGTGTGGACACTCCAAGCTATCTCTGCTTGTCTGACTGAGATTAATGCTGTCACACGTAATTCTGCTCCGCAAGTTGCGTCTTTGACCTCTCAGGCGTCAGCCTTTTCATCCTACGCCATGAACGCTGTCCTGGACTCTGCTAGCCGTACAGCTGTAGCATCCGCTAACTCTGTGGCAGTCCGCAGGGCCATGTGGCTGCGCGAATGGAAGGCAGATTCGGCTTCCAAGAGGTTCTTAACAGGTTTGCCGTTTTCTGGCGACCGTTTGTTTGGCGAACGATTGGATGAGATTATTAAGGAATCCAAAGGAAAGGATTCCTCCTTACCCCAGGCCAAACCTAAGAGACCTCAACAGAGAAAGTTTCAATCGAGATTTCGGTCCTTTCGTCCCTCCGCCAAGTCCCAATCCTCTTCGTCCAACAGGCCGGAGAAAGGCCAGAGGAACTCCTATGCGTGGCGATCCAAGTCTCGCCCACAAAAGGCCGCAGGAGGCACTGCCTCCAAGACGGCTTCCTCATGACTCTCGGCCTCCCCTGACCGCATCCTTGGTCGGTGGCAGGCTCTCCCGCTTTGGAGACGCCTGGTGGCCACATGTTCAAGACCGATGGGTGAGAGACATTCTGTCTCATGGTTACAGGATAGAGTTCAGCTCTCGTCCTGCGGCTCGCTTCTTCAGAACCTCTCCACCCCCCGCTCAGGCCGACGCACTTTTTCAGGCAGTAGCCGCTCTAAAGATGGAAGGAGTTGTTATCCCCGTTCCCCTTCAGGAACGTGGTCGCGGATTTTACTCCAACTTGTTCGTGGTGCCAAAAAAGGACGGGTCATTCCGTCCTGTTCTGGACCTCAAGCTGCTCAACAGACATGTGAGAACCAGACGGTTCCGGATGGAATCTCTCCGCTTGGTCATCGCCTCAATGTCACAAGGAGACTTCCTAGCATCGATCGACATCAAGGATGCTTATCTCCATGTACCGATCGCACCCGAGCATCAACGTTTCCTGCGTTTCGCTATCGGGGACGAACACCTCCAGTTCGTGGCATTGCCTTTCGGCTTGGCGACAGCCCCACGGGTTTTCACCAAAGTCATGGCATCCGTTGTGGCAGTCCTGCATTCTCAGGGCCACTCGGTGATTCCATACTTGGACGATCTCCTAGTCAGGGCCCCGTCTCGGGTGGCGTGTCAACAAAGTCTATCTGTCGCTCTGGCGACTCTCCAGCGGTTCGGGTGGATCATCAACTTCACGAAATCCAAGTTGACACCGACCCAATCACTGACGTACCTTGGGATGGAGTTTCATACCCAGCAAGCGTTAGTCAAGCTTCCGAGAGACAAACAGCTTTCTCTGCAGGCAGGGGTGCAATCCCTTCTTCGGAGTCAGTCACACCCCTTAAGGCGCCTCATGCACTTCCTGGGGAAGATGGTGGCAGCTATAGAGGCAGTCCCGTTCGCGCAATTCCATCTTCGGCCACTCCAATGGGACATTCTCCGCAAATGGGACAGGAGTTCGGCTTCCCTCGACAGGAACGTCTCTCTTTCCCTTGCAACCAAGACGTCACTTCAGTGGTGGCTCCTTCCCAACTCTCTGTCGCAGGGAAAATCCTTCCTGCCCCCAACCTGGGCTGTAGTCACCACGGACGCGAGCCTGTCAGGGTGGGGAGCGGTTTTTCTCCACCACAGGCTCAGGGAACCTGGACTCCGATAGAGTCATCCCTTCAGATCAATGTTCTGGAGATAAGGGCAGTGTATCTAGCCCTATTGGCTTTTCATCGGTGGCTGGAGGGCAGGCAGATCCGTATCCAGTCGGACAACGCCACTGCCGTCGCATACATCAACCACCAAGGCGGCACTCGCAGCCGTCAAGCCTTCCAGGAAGTCCGACGGATTCTGCAGTGGGTGGAAGACACAGCTTCCACCATCTCCGCAGTTCACATCCCGGGCGTAGAGAACTGGGAAGCAGATTTTCTCAGTCGTCAGGGCATGGACGCGGGGGAATGGTCTCTGCACCCAGACATGTTTCGAGAGATCTGTCGCCGCTGGGGAACGCCGGACATCAATCTCATGGCGTCACGGCACAACAACAAAGTCCCGGCATTCATGGCACGGTCTCAGGATCACAAAGCTCTGGCGGCGGACGCGTTAGTTCAGGATTGGTCGCAGTTTCGACTGCCTTATGTGTTTCCTCCTCTGGCGATGCTGCCCAGAGTGTTACGCAAGATCAGGTCCGACTGCCGTCGCGCCATTCTCGTCGCTCCAGACTGGCCGAGGCGGTCGTGGTACCCGGATCTGTGGCATCTCACGGTGGGTCAACCGTGGGCGCTTCCAGACCGCCCAGACTTGCTGTCACAAGGCCCGTTTTTCCATCTGAATTCTGTGGCCCTCAACCTGACTGTGTGGCCATTGAGTCCTGGCTCCTAGCGTCTTCAGGGTTATCTCAGGATGTCATTGCCACCATGAGACAGGCCAGGAAGCCTACGTCCGCCAAGATCTATTATAGGTCTTGGCAAATCTTCCTTTCCTGGTGCGCTAATAACGGTTTTACTCCATGGCCGTTTGCCTTACCCACTTTTCTTTCATTCCTTCAATCCGGAATGGACAAGGGTTTGTCACTTGGCTCTCTCAAGGGCCAAGTATCGGCGCTCTCCGTGTTTTTTCAAAAGCGCCTAGCCAGGCTTCCGCAGGTCTGCACGTTCCTGCAGGGAGTTTGCCACATAGTCCCACCTTACAAGCGTCCGCTGGAACCCTGGGATCTTAACAGGGTGCTAACGGCTCTTCAGAAACCACCTTTCGAGCCGCTGCGGGATGTCTCTCTATCACGTCTTTCGCAGAAGGTGGCCTTCCTAGTGGCAGTCAGATCACTTCGGAGAGTGTCTGAGCTAGCAGCGCTGTCATGCAAAGCCCCTTCCTGGTGTTTCACCAGGATAAGGTGGTTCTGCGTCCGGTCCCGGAATTTCTCCCTAAGGTGGTATCTCCTTTTCATCTCAATCAGGATATCTCCTTGCCTTCATTTTGCCCTAATCCAATTCACCAGTGTGAAAAGGATTTGCACTCTTTGGATCTTGTGAGAGCACTCCGGCTCTACGTGTCTCGCACGGCGCCCCTGCATCGTTCAGATGCGCTCTTTGTCCTTGTCGCTGGCCAGCGTAAGGGCTCGCAGGCTTCCAAGTCAACCTTGGCTCGGTGGATCAAGGAACCGATTCTCGAAGCCTACCGTTCTTCTGGGCTTCCGCTTCCTTCAGGGCTGAAAGCCCATTCTACCAGAGCCGTGGGTGCGTCCTGGGCATTGCGGCACCGGGCTACGGCTCAGCAGGTGTGTCAGGCAGCTACGTGGTCTAGTCTGCACACTTTCACGAAACACTACCAAGTGCATACCTATGCTTCGGCAGACGCCAGTCTAGGTAGGCGAGTCCTTCAGGCGGCGGTTGCCCACCTGTAAGAGGGGGCCGTTTTTTCGGCTCTTTTTATTGAGGTATTCTTTTACCCACCCAGGGACTGCTCTTGGACGTCCCAATTGTCTGGGTCTCCCAATGGAGCGACAAAGAAGAAGGGAATTTTGTTTACTTACCGTAAATTCCTTTTCTTCTAGCTCCTATTGGGAGACCCAGCACCCGCCCCTGTACCCTTCGGGCTGGTTGTTTTTTTGTGTACACATGTTGTTCATGTTGAATTGTTCTTTTGGTTCATAGGTTTGCAGTTCTCCGAACATCCTACGGATTGCATTTACCCTAGACCAATTTATAAGTTTTCTCCTTCCTGCTTTTGCACCAAAACTGAGGAGCCCGTGATCCACGGGAGGGTGTATAGGCAGAGGGGAGGGGTTACACTTTTTAAAGTGTAATACTTTGTGTGGCCTCCGGAGGCAGAAGCTATACACCCCAATTGTCTGGGTCTCCCAATAGGAGCTAGAAGAAAAGGAATTTACGGTAAGTAAACAAAATTCCCTTCATTCCTTTTGCAAAATGACATAGGGGTGCTTCACACACAGCGAGCTCGCTGCCGAGATCGCTGCTGAGTCACGCTTTTTGTGACGCAGCAGTGACCTCATTAGCGATCTCGCTGTGTGTGACACTGAGCAGCGATCTGGCCCCTGCTGCGAGATCGCTGCTCGTTACACACAGCCCTGGTTCGTTTTCTTCAAAGGCGCTCTCCCACTGTGACACACAGATCGCTGTGTGTGACAGCGAGAGAGCGACAAATGAAGGGAGCAGGAGCCGGCGTCTGACAGCTGAGGTAAGCTGTAACCAAGATAAACATCGGGTAACCAAGGTGGTTACCCGATATTTACCTTAGTTACCAGCCTCCGCAGCTCTCACACTGCCTGTGCTGCCGGCTCCGGCTCTCTGCACATGTAGCTGCTGTACACATCGGGTTAATTAACCCGATGTGTACTGTAGCTAGGAGAGCAAGGAGCCAGCGCTAAGCAGTGTGCGCGGCTCCCTGCTCTCTTCACATGTAGCTGCATTACACATCGGGTTAATTAACCCGATGTGTACTGTAGCTAGGAGAGCAAAGCTAAGCGGTGTGCACTGGTAACTAATGTAAACATCGGGTAACCATACCCGATGTTTACCTTAGGTACCAGTGTCCGCAGCTTCCAGACGCCGGCTCCGTGCAAGCGCAGCGTCGCTTGCACGTCGCTGCTGGCTGGGGGCTGTTCACTGGTCGCTGGTGAGATCTGCCTCTTTGACAGCTCACCAGCGACCATGTAGCGATGCAGCAGCGATCCTGACCAGGTCAGATCGCTGGTCGGATCGCTGCTGCATCGCTAAAGTGTGAAGGCACCCATACTGTCTTTGTATCACACCTCTGTATTTGATTACGCTGGTGATAGATGTTAAGTTGAAAGGGTACATGCCCATGATGAGTTTTACTCAGCGACAATACACAGTCAAGAAGATGAGTCAAAAATGCAGCGTTTTATAGTACAAATAAAGTGGATAGGATTCATTGAAATCTCCTACCGACTGGAAAGTTTACGCTGCGTAGTGAAGAAGCAGTCTGCAGCATGTCAATGTCTTTTTCAGGAACGCTCATTTTTTGTGCGGATTTTCCCCATAGACTTGCATTAGATGTAGAAATTCCTCAGGTAAAAAACACACATGCATTTTTGGTGCGTTTACTTGGCGAGAATGCACCAAAAACTCATGTAATCCACACGAATTGATGTAAAAAACAGGAAGTTTCAAAAACAAAACTGCTTTATTTAAGGGATGACACACCAAACAGACAAAAACTCTCACACACACGCAATAAAAAAAAACCGCAAGTAAACGAAGGTGCAAAGATCGTGCAAATATTATGCAGTGTCAAAAGCTCGACGGATACTAGTCTTGGAAACGTAGTCTATGTGTGTAATTATATATATCTTATCGTTTTAGGACAAAGCCTTACAGGACCTTGATAAAGAAGACAACACTAACGAATCCTTGTCTGCAGAATCTGATTCTGAGGATGAAGATGGCATTAAAATCGATACAGAAAAGGCTTTAGCAGAAAAAGAAAAGGTAACCAATCTCGTGAAAAAAAAACAAAAAAAAACCACTTTAATTTGATAGTGTCTAGTGGCCATTTTTTTTCTCTGTACCATTAAGTGGATGATCTAGTCCTGATGAGGACGATGTACTTACTTTGCAAATCTATCCAGATTAACTCTGTAATCCGTCCAGTTAGACCCTGCCAGATTCCAAGAGCCTGTCTAGCTCTTTTCACTGCTCCTGCTGCTGAAATCCGACCCATGCTTGGTACTATGGACACTGCTTCTTCTATCAGTAAGAGCCCACCCTCTAGTAGCACTTTCAGTTTGTAATAATAGTTTCTAATGACGTCGGCCGCTGCTCTTAATTAGGGAACGTTATGGAGTGAGACTTGTCTGATTTATGAAGAGGTGCACACCTTTTCTGGATCGGGGGTACCTGACTAGTGGTGTGCGCCTATGTTTGATACACATGAAACCTTACTTTGGCCAGGGACTTTGAGTTTCACCAAAATTTGGCGACTTTTCAATGCTGTTACGCCAGAATTCTGGCTTGAAAGCTTTGATGAATGGGGCTGTAAGTCGATAGTCATACATGATAGATTTGCTCAGACTTCAGACAGTATCACACAGGAGATGATTATATACACAGCTCAGCAGACAGTATCACACAGGATAGGATTAGATACACAACCCTGCAGACAGTATCACCGGTACACACACAGGTACTCACATGAAGTCACACACACACACACACACACACACACACACACACACACATTGCTCTGTCAGCACACACGCAAAATGCTCTGCAACACACAAGCACGCACGCACACACATTGCTCTGCCAGCACACACGCAAAATGCTCTATAACACACAAGCACGCACGCACACACATTGCTCTGCCAGCACACATGCAAAATGCTCTGCAACACACACACAACCACGCACACACATTGCTCTGCAACACACACACAAGCACGCACACACATTGCTCTGCAACACACACACACAAGCACGCACACAAATTGCTCTGCCAGCGCACACACATTGCTCTGCAACACACACACACACACACAAGCACGCACACACATTGCTCTGCCAGCACGCATGCAAAATACTCTGCAACACACACACAAGCACGCACACACATTGCTCTGCCAGCACACATGCAAAATGCTCTGCAACACACACGAGCACGCACACACATTGCTTTGCCAGCATACACGCAAAATGCTCTGCAACACACACATAACAAGCACGCACGCACACACATAACAAGCACGCACACACATTGCTCTGGCAGCACACACGCAAAATGCTCTGCAACACACACACACAAGCATGCCCGCTGCGGCCGTACACTACTCACACACAGGCCGATAGGTGACAGGCCATGGAGGAAGAGTGTGGGGGTATTATCAGAGACGGTAGCATCGGCGGCGAGGGAGGGGCGCCAGTACACTACTCCCCAAGGGCAGAACGGGTGACAGGGGGAAAAGTTCAGCACACAGCATGACCGCTGTGAGCTGCAGAAAGATGGCGTGATCTCCTCGCTCTGCTGTGATGTGGACAGCCAAGGGGGCGCGTCCAGGTCACAGCAGGGAGCTCTACTATAATAAGCCTAGGGGTCGGATTCCGACTATCAGAGTCTATGCACAGGGGCTGCCATAAAGCAGTGAGTTACTGTCGTTACACACACAGCAAATCCAGCATGGCAGCCCCCAGTGCCTCCAGTAAAATAAGAATTAAATAAGAACTAAATAAGCTGCGATTTTAATTTTGTATTAAAAATACTTTATTTCATAATCACTATTTTTAATACAAAAATAAAAAACCGCGATACCTTTCCTTTAAAATTATTCGGTCAGATTTGAGGTCATCTATGAAGGAGGATCTGATGGAAGCAATTCTATTTCTTAGAACAAATTCAGACTGCACAAATGTTACTTAGTATGTTTTTGTTGAAAACTGTTTTTTGTCACTTACATAGTTTATTACATAGTTATATAATAGTGTATTACATATTTACAATTTATTCGTTTTTTATGTTCTAAAGTTGTATTCCAATAAATATATTTTATGTTCTATCTAACTATCTTGATTATTGTATCATAAAAATGATTAAATGTCTGATGTTCACATTGTACTACAATACATTTTTCACTTAAATATAAGCAATATATGTGAGTGTCGGAGTCGATGCAGAGTTTATTCATGCTGCACCAGACGGACGGGTATGAGCTCAGGAGTATCTGTGTGTACAGAGAGAGTTTTCAGTTTACAGTACATGAGAGTACTCTCTGAACACATGGGACATGGTTGGAATTTGTATACCGATTTCTATTAAAAAAAAAATTAAAAATGCCACTACTTAACCCCTTCACGACCATGGACGGATATATCCGTCATGGAGCGTGTCCCGTTAAGCCCCGCGGCGTTGATCGGGCACACATATCAGCTGTTTTCAACAGCTAACATGTGTGCCTACATGTTACGAGTGGAATCGCATTCCACCCGTAACATTAACCCCTTACATCTCGCTGCCAAAGTCTGGCAGCGAGATGTATATACGCGCGGTGAACATTTTCACTTACCGCCGCCCCCATCGGAAGTCACGTGAGTGAACACGAGACTTTCGGTGGTTGCCATGGTAACACAGGGTCATGTGATGACGCCTGCAGGTATGAAGTTTCACTTTCGTTTTCACCTGGCCCGGAGGCCAGGGAAGCAGGAAGTGACTGTATCTGCTGTTTACAGCTGTATAGCTGTGATCAGCAGATGGATAAGAGCGATCGGATTACTGATCGCTATAGCCCCCTAGGGGGACTATTAAAGTAAAAAAAAAAAGTAACAAAAAAAAAGTTTTAAAAAATAAAAAAAACTAAAAGTTCAAATCACCCCCCCCTTTCCCCCCATTGAAAATTAAAGGGTTAAAAAATAAATAAATATACCCTTATTTGGTATCGCTGCATTCATAAATGCCCGATCTATCAAAATATAAAATCAATTAATCTGATTGGTAAACAGCGTAGTGGCAAAAAAATTCCAAACGCCAAAATTACGTTTCTTTGTCGCTCCATTGGGAGACCCAGACAATTGGGTGTATAGCTTCTGCCTCCGGAGGCCACACAAAGTATTACACTTTAAAAAGTGTAACCCCTCCCCTCTGCCTATACACCCTCCCGTGGATCACGGGCTCCTCAGTTTTATGATTTGTGTGGAAGGAGGCACACATCCACTCATGCATTCTCATATTAGTTATGTCGGTTGGAAGAAAAGAGGGCCCCCACGGGGCCCCCGGCATGTTCCCTTCTCACCCCACTACGTCGGCGGTGTTGTTAAGGTTGAGGTACCCATTGCGGGTACAAAGGCCGGAGCCTCATGCCGTCTCCTTCACCATCCCTTAGCGGCTCTGGGAGAAGTGGGATCCTGAACGGTCATCCATTTGCTGGGACCGTGCTCCCTCCGCAGCCCCTGTGGGAATCTGCCAGACCGGAGTCTATTCAACCTCAGGGACCGGGCACTGGAACTCTAAGGTACTCTGTGTCCCCATTGGGGACTGTGCAGGAGCGCACCTTCTTCCCGGACGCTGCGGCAGCTGCTGAATTGAAAAGACCGGCGGACTTCCGCGCCGATCGTGCCTGCTTGTCGGGCGCGGTCTCAAATTTAGTCCCCGGCTTCATCGCGGCCTAGTCGCTAAAATCTCACCCACAGGCCTGCCTGTCAGGGGTAAGGGCGGGACTGCCGACCTGACGTCAGATGTGAGGGCTGGAGCATCCTGCATGTTTCCTCCCCCCTCACTGATCACTGTGGGGACCCCAGATTCCCGCACTTTCCTGGCGCCGCCCACGGCTCCACTCCTCCCCTGAGAGCTCCGGCAGCCATTTTTTGGGCATTCTGCCGGTGGAGGATTCTCAGGAACAGCTCTGCAGCTCCGGGGGACCTAAGGCTGGGAATCTGGAGGCACACACTCCGCTTGTTAGCGGTCGGTAAGCCACACCGGTCACCCGGTGCTGGTCACCCCTAGGGTGCCGGAATAGATACGTATTTATATATATATTTCTGTTCGGTCGGGCTGTATACCCTTTTTTGCCCATATACCCTCAGTGATCATTCTCCTAGGAGACAACAGCATGTCGTCCACAAGGAGCAAAGCTGTTAAGGCACAGGGTTTTTTTTGCGGCCTGTACCTCTTGTGGGGCTATGTTACCTGCGGGTTCCACCTACCCTCACTGTGAGCAATGCTCGACCCCTGTTTCGCTTGCTCAGCCGGAGCCTCGGTCACTAGTGGGCCCCTCGGCTCATGTAGACCCCCCTGCTCCCCCTGTCCAGGCGGCAGGGACAGAGTTCGCCTCTTTTGCTGAGAAACTCTCTGAGTCACTTTCACAATCCATGGCTCAGTCTATGGACAAATGGTCTGCCAAGCTGCTAGAAGCTTTGCAGTCCAGACCGGTCCTTACACAGGCCCCGGCCCCTGTTGGATCGTCGCCTCCAGGCCCCTCTCGGTCCGAGCCGCAGCGCGCTCCCAGGTTGGGCCCTAGGTCCCACGCGGAGGACTCCTGCCAGGACCACAGTCCTAGACAGGCTAGGCGGGCTCGCTGGGAATCTTCCCCCGACTTCTTCACGCTGCTCGGGTTCCCAGCTTGAGGACTCTCTGGAGGACGAGGCGGACGTCGCAGCTCAGGGTTCTGACCCTGACGTCGCCCTTAACCTTGATACACCTGAGGGGGACGCATTAGTGAATGATCTTATCTCGTCCATCAACCAGGTGTTGGATCTCTCTCCCCCGCCTCCTACTGTGGAGGAGTCGGCGTCTCAGCAGGAGAAACACCAGTTTCGGTTCCCCAAACGTACACGTAGTGCGTTCTTCGATCACTCTAACTTCAGAGACGCTGTCCAGAGGCCCAGAGCGGTTCCGGACAAGCGCTTTACTAAGCGCCTCACTGACACGCGTTACCCCTTCCCCTCTGAAGTCGTTAAGGGTTGGGCTCAATGTCCCAAGGTGGATCCTCCAGTCTCTAGATTGGCGGCTAGATCTGTGGTATCGGTTGCAGATGGCTCATCGCTAAAGGATGCCACTGACAGACAGATTGAGCTCCTGGTGAAGTCCATCTATGAGGCCACGGGCGCGTCTTTTGCCCCGGCCTTTGCAGCCGTGTGGGCACTCCAAGCTATCTCAGCTTGTCTGGCTGAGATTAATGCTGTCACACGTAATTCTGCTCCGCAAGTTGCGTCTTTGACTTCTCAAGCGGCAGCTTTTTCTTCCTACGCCATGAACGCAGTCCTAGACTCTGCTAGCCGTACAGCTGTGGCATCCGCTAACTCTGTGGCAGTCCGCAGGGCCATGTGGCTGCGCGAATGGAAGGCAGACTCGGCCTCCAAGAGGTTCTTAACCGGTTTGCCGTTTTCTGGCGAACGCTTGTTTGGCGAACGATTGGATGAGATTATTAAGGAATCCAAGGGAAAGGACTCCTCCTTACCCCAGTCCAAACCTAAGAGACCTCAGCAACGGAAAATACAATCGAGGTTTCGGTCCTTTCGTCCCTCCGCCAAGCCCCAATCCTCTTCGTCCAGCAGGCAGGAGAAAGGCCAGAGGAACTCCTATGCGTGGCGGTCCAAGTCACGCCCCCAAAAGGCCGCAGGAGGCACTGCCTCCAAGGCGGCCTCCTCATGACTCTCGGCATCCCCTAACCGCATCCTCGGTCGGTGGCAGGCTCTCCCGCTTTGGCGACGCCTGGTGGCCACATGTTCAAGACCGATGGGTGAGAGACATTCTGTCTCACGGTTACAGGATAGAGTTCAGCTCCCGTCCTGCGGCTCGTTTCTTCAGAACCTCTCCGCCCCCCGCTCAGGCCGACGCACTTTTTCAGGCAGTGGACGCTCTGAAGACAGAAGGAGTTGTGACCCCCGTTCCCCTTCAGGAACGTTGTCGCGGCTTTTACTCCAACTTGTTCGTGGTGCCAAAAAAGGACGGGTCATTCCGTCCCGTTCTGGACTTCAAGCTGCTCAACAGACACATGAGAACCAGACGGTTTCGGATGGAATCTCTCCGCTCGGTCATCGCCTCGATGTCAGAAGGAGACTTCCCAGCATCGATCGACATCAAAGAGGCTTATCTCCACGTGCCGATCGCACCCGAACATCAACGCTTCTTGCGTTTCGCCATCGGGGACGAACACCTTCCGTTCGTGGCATTGCCTTTCGGCCTGGCGACAGCCCCACGGGTTTTCACCAAAGTCATGGCATCCGTCGTGGCGGTCCTACACTCTCAGGGCCACTCGGTGATTCCCTACTTAGACAATCTCCTAGTCAGGGCCCCTTCTCGGGTGGCGTGTCAACACAGCCTTACCGTCGCTCTGACGACTCTCCAGCAGTTCGGGTGGATCATCAACTTCCCGAAATCCAAGTTGACACCGACCCAATCACTGACTTACCTCGGGATGGAGTTTCATACACAGTCAGCGGTAGTCAAGCTACCGCGGGACAAACAGCTTTCTCTGCAGGCAGGGGTGCAATCACTTCTTCGGAGTCAGTCACACCCCTTAAGGCGCCTCATGCACTTCCTGGGGAAGATGGTGGCAGCGATGGAGGCAGTGCCATTCGCGCAATTCCATCTACGGCCGCTCCAATGGGACATTCTCCGCAAATGGGACAGGAGGTCGGCTTCCCTCGACAGGAACGTCTCTTTCCCTTGCAACCAAGACGTCACTTCAGTGGTGGCTCCTTCCCAATTCTCTATCGCAGGGAAAATCCTTCCTACCCCCAACCTGGGCTGTGGTCACCAAGGACGCGAGCCTGTCAGGGTGGGGAGCGGTTTTTCTCCACAACAGGGCTCAGGGAACCTGGACTCCGATAGTCTTCCCTTCAGATCAATGTATCTAGCCCTATTAGCTTTTCATCGGTGGCTGGAGGGCAGGCAGATCCGTATCCAGTCGGACAACGCCACTGCCGTCGCATACATCAACCACCAAGGCGGCACTCGCAGTCGTCAAGCCTTCCAGGAAGTCCGGCGGATTCTGCAGTGGGTGGAAGCCACAGCCTCCACCATCTCCGCAGTTCACATCCCGGGCGTAGAAAACTGGGAAGCAGATTTTCTCAGTCGTCAGGGCATGGATGCGGGGGAATGGTCTCTGCACCCAGAAGTGTTTCGAGAGATCTGTCGCCGCTGGGGAACGCCGGACGTCGATCTCATGGCGTCACGGCACAACAACAAAGTCCCGGCATTCATGGCACGGTCTCAGGATCACAGAGCTCTGGCGGCGGACGCGTTAGTTCAGGACTGGTCGCAGTTTCGACTGCCTTTTGTGTTTCCTCCTCTGGCGATGCTGCCCAGAGTGTTACGCAAGATCAGGTCCGACTGCCGTCGCGCCATTCTCGTCGCTCCAGACTGGCCGAGGCGGTCGTGGTACCCGGATCTGTGGCATCTCACGGTGGGTCAACCGTGGGCGCTTCCAGACCGCCCAGACTTGCTGTCACAAGGGCCATTTTTCCATCTGAATTCTGTGGCCCTCAACCTGACTGTGTGGCCATTGAGTCCTGGCTCCTAGCGTCTTCAGGGTTATCTCAGGATGTCATTGCCACCATGAGACAGGCCAGGAAGCCAACGTCTGCCAAGATCTATTACAGGTCTTGGCAAATCTTCTTATCCTGGTGCTCTGATAACGGTTTTCCCCCATGGCTGTTTGCCTTACCCACTTTTCTTTCATTCCTTCAATCCGGAATGGACAAGGGTTTGTCACTCGGCTCTCTCAAGGGCCAAGTATCGGCGCTCTCCGTATTTTTTCAAAAGCGTCTAGCCAGGCTTCCGCAGGTCCGCACGTTCCTGCAGGGAGTTTGCCACATAGTCCCACCTTACAAGCGTCCGCTGGAACCCTGGGATCTTAACAGGGTGCTAACGGCTCTTCAGAAACCACCTTTCGAGCCGCTGCGGGATGTCTCTCTATCACGTCTTTCTCCCTAAGGTGGTATCTCCTTTTCATCTCAATCAGGATATCTCCTTGCCTTTATTTTGCCCTAATCCAATTCACCAATGTGAAAAGGATTTGCACTCTTTGGATCTGGTGAGAGCACTCCGGCTCTACGTGTCTCGCACGGCGCCCCTGCGTCGTTCAGATGCGCTCTTTGTCCTTGTCGCTGGCCAGCGTAAGGGTTCGCAGGCTTCCAAGTCAACCTTGGCTCGGTGGATCAAGGAACCGATTCTCGAAGCCTACCGTTCTTCTGGGCTTCCACTTCCTTCAGGGCTGAATGCCCATTCTACCAGAGCCGTGGGTGCGTCCTGGGCATTGCGGCATCGGGCTACGGCTCAGCAGGTGTGTCAGGCAGCGACGTGGTCTAGTCTGCACACTTTCACGAAACACTATCAAGTGCATACCTATGCTTCGGCAGACGCCAGTCTAGGTAGGCGAGTCCTTCAGGCGGCGGTTGCCCACCTTTAAGAGGAGGGCCGTTTTTTCGGCTCTTTTTATTGAGGTATTCTTTTACCCACCCAGGGACTGCTCTTGGACGTCCCAATTGTCTGGGTCTCCCAATGGAGCGACAAAGAAGAAGGGAATTTTGTTTACTTACCGTAAATTCCTTTTCTTCTAACTCCTATTGGGAGACCCAGCACCCGCCCCTGTTTCCCTTCGGGCTGGTTGTTCTTTTGTGTACACATGTTGTTCATGTTGAATTGTTCTTTTGGTTCATGGTTCAGTTCTCCGAACATCCTTCGGATTTAATTTACCCTAGACCAATTCATAAGTTTTCTCCTTCCTGCTTTTGCACCAAAACTGAGGAGCCCGTGATCCACGGGAGGGTGTATAGGCAGAGGGGAGGGGTTACACTTTTTAAAGTGTAATACTTTGTGTGGCCTCCGGAGGCAGAAGCTATACACCCAATTGTCTGGGTCTCCCAATAGGAGCTAGAAGAAAAGGAATTTACGGTAAGTAAACAAAATTCCCTTCTTTTTGGTCGCCGCAAGTTTTACGCAAAATGCAATAACAGGCGATCAAAACGTAGCATCTGCGCAAAAAGGGAACCATTAGAAACGTCAGCTCGAGACGCAAAAAATAAGCAGTCACTGAGCCATAGAGCCCAAAAAATGAGAACTCTACGGGTTTCGGAAAATGGCGCAAAACGTACGCCACTTTTATTGGACAAGCTTGTGAATTTTTTTTAACCCCCTTAGATACAAGTAAACCTATACATGTTTGGTGTCTACAAACTCGCACCGACCTCAGGCATCATACCCATACATCAGTTTTACCATATAGTGAACACCATGAATAAAAAATCCCAAAAACTATCCCTTTTTTTTGCAGTTTTTCCGCACTTGGAATTTTTTTGCTGTTTTCCAGTACACCATATGGTAAAACGTATGGTTTCATTTAAAAGTACAACTTGTCCCGCAAAAAACAAGCCCTCATATGGCAAGATTGACGGAAAAATAAAAAAGTTACGGCTCTCGGAATAAGGGGAGCAACCCCGGGGCTGACGGGGTTAAAGGGATTTCCTTTCTTCATCGTTCCTTATGGGAGACCCAGACCATGGGTGTATAGCTTCTGCCTCCGGAGGACACACAAAGTACTACACTCAAACGTGTAGCTCCTCCCTCCTAGCATATACACCCCCTGGTAGCCAGTCCTAGCCAGTTTCAATGCTTTGTGTTCACATTGATCTGTCCAAAGGTGATGCAGATGCTAATGATTTGATTGCGTCCATTATATTTGTACTGGACCTCAATCCGCCTGTATCAGGGGAGTATCCCCCTCTGGCAGAAAGGCATCAGTATACCTTAAAGAGAACAAGGAGTGTGTTCCTTAACCACTCCAGTTTTCAGCCCACTGTGACCAAGCCCAGAGCCTGTCCTGACAGACGCTCACAAAGCGTGGTTCTGATGACTGTTTCCCCCTTCCACCAGAGGTGGTCAAGGAGTGGGCTCATTCACCAAGGGTGGTCCCTCCGGTGTCTAGTATTTCAGCCCGGATAGTTGTATCAGTGGCTGACGGCACCTCTCTAAGGATCCCACTGTACATTAATTCTGTACTGGACCTCAATCGCCAGTATCAGAGGAGTAACCCTCTCTAGCAAAAAGGCACCAGTTTACCTTGCCTAAGAGAACAAGGAGTGTGTTCCTTAACCACTCCAGTTTTCAGGCCACTGTGACCAAGCCCAGGGTCTGCTCTGGCAAACGCTTCCCTAAGCGTGGGGACCGTTGTATCAGTGGCTGATGGCTCCTCACTTACGGCTTTGCTGTCCGCCAGGTTGTCCTTCTGGCCAAATCTGTATGGAGGCGGCAGGGGCCTCGTTCTCCCCAGCTCTTGCAGCAGTGCGGCTTTCAAAGCCATCTCTGCTTCTCTGGAGGAGATGCATTCCCTCACAGGGACTCTTTGCCCGAAATGGTTGCCTTAACTTCCAGACTTCAGTCTTTTCATCCTATGCCATGTCTGCCATGCTGGAGACTCTCACCGCACTGCGGTGGCCTCGGCTAATTTACTCGCTATCCGCAAGCTCCTGTGGCTTCGGAAGTGGAGGGCGGATGCTTCTAAAGAAGTTCCTTGCTGGGCTCCCTTTTGCTGGGACCAGACTATTCGGGAACAACTGGATGAAATTATTAAGGAAGCTCTTGGCGGAAAGAGTTCTTCCATGTAACAAACCTAAACCAGGAAACCTGTCCAGGGCAGGAATCAGTCGAGGTTTCGTTCTTTTCGTTCCTCCATCTGATCGTTCTCTAAGCCCTCGGCCTCGTCTACTGGCACAGCCAAGGATCGTAAACCCAAATGGCGCACGAGAAGACCGCAGGAGATGCTGCCACTAAGTCGGCCTCCTCCTGGCTTTCTGGCCACGCCAGCAACGTCCTTGGTCGGTGGCAGGCTCTCCCACTTTGGCGACGTATGGTTTTAACACGTCTCCGATCAGTGGGTGCGAGATACCATCTCCCACGGCTACAGGATAGAATTCTATCCAGCCCGCCAAACAGATTTTTTCTGCAACTCCCCCCTGCTCCAAGGCCGCCGCCTTCTCACAGGCTGTGGCATTCTTGCAGGCCACTGGAGTAATTGTGCCGGTTCCCGACTGGGAACGGTTGTGAGATTTCTGCTTAAATCTATTCCTAGTACCCGAAGAGGGCGATGCCTTCCGACCTGGATCTCAAGCTTCTCAAGCATGTTCAGGTGCGGCATTTTCGCATGGAGTCTCTGCGATCAATCAATGACCCAAGGAGATTCCCTAGCATCCATCGACATCAGAGATGCCTATCTGCATGTGCCAATCGCAGTTTCACACCAGCGTTGGCTACGTTTTGCAATCAGAGTGGTCCAATTCGTGGGTCTTCCCTTGGGGGTTAGCCACGGCCCCTCGAGTATTCTCAAGGTCGGGGCAGCTGTGATTGCGGTCCTGCACCTCTAGGGGTTGGCAGTGATCCTTTTGTCCTGGACAGCCTTCTAGTCTGGGCTTCATCCAGTGCAAACTGTTAGCGGAGTGCCTCGCTCACTCTCGCCACTCTAACCAATTCGGGTGGTTTGTCATTCTGTCCAAGCCCACTCTGACTTCGACCCAGAAGTTCATATTCCCAGGGACGCAATTCGAGACTCTGTCGGCACTTGTGAACCTGCCCTTAGTCAAACAGCAGTCCCTCCGCTGGCGGTCGACGTCGTTCCATCAGGCACCTAATACAGGTGCTGGATCAGATGGTGGTGTCAATGGAAGCGATTCCCTTGCCCAGTTCCATCTGCGTCCTCTGCGGCTGGATATTTTCCGCTGTTGGAACAAGCGGACTTCCTCCTTCCACGGGGTGGTGGCTTCGCCATAGACCAGGGGCTCGTTTCAGTGGTGGCTTCGGCCCCTCTGTCTCAGGGACGCTCCTTCCTGGCTCCGTCCCGGGTGATCCTCCCCAAGATGCTAGTCTATCCGGCTGGGGAGCAGTATATCTCCACTATGGAGCGCAGGGCACTTGGACTCTGTCCAAATCAGCCCTCTGGATCAATGTGCTGGATATCAGAAATGTGTTTCTAGCTCTCTAAGCCTTTCACCATCTGTTGGCGGCCAGGCGCATTCGAGTCCAGTCAGACAATGCTACAGCGTTTGCCTACATCAACCTCCAGGGCGGGACACTCAGCCGCCTGGCAATGTTGGAGGTTCATCGCATTCTTCAGTGGACGGAGGACTCCTAGTCCACCATATCCGCAGCCCACATCCCAGACGTGGAAAACTGGGAGGCAGATTGTCTCAGCCGTCAAACCGTGGCTCCATGATCCTCAGGTTTTTGCGGCAAACGCACTGGTTCAAGTTTGGTCCCAGCTTCGTCTGTCTTACGTGTTTCACCCTCTAGTTCTTGCCCAGAGTCCTGCGCAAGATCAGAAAGGAGGGCCGTCGGGTCATTCTCATTACTCCAGACTGACCCAGGCAAGCTTGGTACCCTGACCTGCTCCGTCTGTCCGTAGAGGTGCCATGGCATCTCCCGGACTGTCCAGACCTTCTCTCACGAGGTCCGTCTTTCCGCCAGAATCTGCTCAGATTGACGGCGTGGCGTTTGAGTCATGGATCTTGACGACTTCTGGTATCCCTCCTGAAGTCATCTCCACTATGACTCGAGCTCGGAAGTATCCTTTGGCCTTTTGGCCTTGCCGACCCTCCTGTCCCTTCTACAGTCCGGTCTGCAGCTAGGACTATCCCTCAATTCCCTTAAGGGACAGGTCTCGGCTCTGTCAGTGTTGTGCCAGCGGCGTATCGCCCGGCTGGCCCAGGTGCGCTCCTTCATGCAGGGCGCATCTCACATCAGTCCGCCTTACCGGCGGCCCTTGAAGCCCTGGGACCTTAATTCGGTCCTCACGGCTTCCGGAAACCCCCCTTTGAGCCTCTTAGGGAGGTTTTCTTTGTTTAGTCTTTCACAGAAAGTGGTATTTCTAGTGGCCATAACTTCCCTCAAGAGAGTCTCTGTTTTGGCTGCACTCTCTTCGGAGTCCTCCCTTCATCAAGACAAGGTGGTTCTCCGTCCGACTCCGGATTTTCTCCCTAAGGTGGTTGCTGCTTCCACCTTAACCGGGGCATTTTCCCTGCCTTCCTTTTGTCCGGCTCCTGTTCATCGCTTTGAAAGGGCGTTGCATACTCTGGATCTGGTGCGGGCGCTCCGGATCTATGTGTCTCGCACCGCTGTTCTTAGGCGGTGCACCTCTCTTTTGTGCTGACCGCTGGTCAGCGTACGGGCCTCTCTGCATTTAAGCCGACCCTGGCTCGTTGGTTTAGGTCTGCCATTTCCGATACCTACCAGTGTACTCAGTGCCTCTCCCACCGGGGATCAAGGCACACTTGACCAGAGCTGTCGGTGCCTCTTAGGCTTTCAGGCCCAGGCTACGGCTCAGCAGGTCTGTCAGACTGCCACTTGGACCAGTCTGCATACTTTTTCAAAGCACTACCAAGTGCATGCTCTTGCTTCGGCAGATGCGAGCTTGGGCAGACGCATCCTTCAGGCGGCTGTCGCCCATTTGTGAAGTGAGGTTTCGCCTACTTCTCAGTTTTTCTGTTTATTCCCACCCATGGACTGCTTTAGAACGTCCCATGGTCTGGGTCTCCCATAAGGAACGATGAAGAAAAAGAGAATTTTGTTACTTACCGTAAATTCTTTTTCTTATAGTTCCGACATGGGAGACCCAGCACCCTCCCTGTTGCCTGTTGGCAGGTTTCTTGTTCCGTGTGTTATCACCGGCTGTTGTTGTAGACAGAGGTTCCGGTTGTTCCTGGTTTTGCTCTGTCTCTACTTGTGGGTGGATGTCCTCCTTCAGCTTTTGCACTAAACTGGCTAGGACTGGCTACCAGGGGGTGTATATGCTAGGAGGGAGGAGCTACACGTTTGAGTGTAGTACTTTGTGTGTCCTCCGGAGGCAGAAGCTATACACCCATGGTCTGGGTCTCCCATGTCTGAACTATAAGAAAAAGAATTTATGGTAAGTAACAAAATTCTCTTTATTTCAATCTTTCATGACTATGTCCCCGTGTGGCAGCTCTAGGTGACCAGGAATCTAGAAATGGACAGGAATAGCCCTTTATTGGAGTAAAATATTAAGTTTTGCTTGAAACATTTTAGAACTTTTCTTCTTAATTGAAACAAGGCTGTTTATTTTCATTATATAGATGTATAGCTTTTTGATTAAATCAGGTCTTGGCTATATACTGTGTTGATTACATTAGTAACTTTCTATAGGTATAAAGTTGACAAGTCTGAAACATGGTTATCTTTAATAATAATTATGCAAATTTTCAATTTTTACTCAGGGAAACAATTATTTTAAAGCTGGAAATTATGATAAAGCTATTGAATGCTATACAGGAGGCATGAATGCTGATCCATACAATGCAGTCCTGCCCACAAATCGAGCATCTGCTTTCTTTAGGCTAAAGAAGTAAGTGTTTTGCATTGATGGTGTTTGTCCTGAACAAGCTGACTGATTCAATTTGCTTTCCATATGTTTCCTTTTTTTTTCTTATTTTTAGGTATGCTGTTGCTGAATCAGACTGCAATCTGGCCATTGCTTTAAACCGTAATTACTGGAAGGCTTATTCTCGCAGAGGAGCCTGTCGTCTGGCATTGAAGAACTTCCAAGGAGCAAAAGAAGGTTCTCTAATGTTTTTTCTAAATTCCCATACGTTATCTATGAGTAGTGATTGCTACTATTGTATTTTTTCTGAAAATAAGCCCTAGCAGAATTTTTTAGCTTTTTTGGAGTATGCTTTTAATATAGGCCCTACTCCAAAAATTAGCCCTACATGCACTATAATAGTATCCTGAAATAGGGCATGGACAGTCCTTTTGCAATTTGTAACATTTATTGGTGTGCATTGCCCTGTTGTGTTACTATAAGTCCTGGAAGTTTAGTCACATGCTGGCTAGTTAATGGAAAATGAATATTCACTCTTTTCCCTTCCACCCCTCTGTGACGGCATCAGTGACTGTAACATGTGTTAATGGTAAATGAATATTCAACCCTTGCCCCTGCCCATAATCCCACCCACCCCTCTGCGCCGCCATCAGTGATTCAGGCAAACTGCAGGATCGCAGCACAATTTTTGGACTGGCCAGCGGCTCTCCTCACTTCAGGTTGACAGCGGCATAGAAATACATGCTGACACGCTTGGGTCAGAAGAGCCGCTGGCCAGTCCAAGCATTGCGCTGTGATCTTCAGGCCGTAATATGGCAGTCTGACTTAATCACTTATGCCGCCACAGAGGAGTGGGCGGAAATATGGGCAGGGGGAAGGGGGTGAGTATTTTCATTAACACTTGTTCCAATCACTAACGCCATCGCAGAGGAAGGGGTTGAATATTCATTTTCCATTAACGGCGACCCAATCACTGATGCCAATACAAAACATCCCCTTAAAATAAGCCCTAGCACATCTTTTGGAGCCAAAAATAATATTAGGCCCTGGTTATTTTCATGGAAACAATAAGTATTTATAACTACTTTTATTTGCTGTTAATAAGACTGAAAATTGTTTGTGAAGACAGATCTGGCCATCAAGCAACTTTCTGAAAAAGAAGTAGTAATAAAACGAAGTATAGTATTAAACAACATAGTGACTTGCATTTACTGGTGATTCTTGTATTTGGAGGAAAATCTTAGTCATGGCAAAAATTTGGAGACAAGCAGCAAACTTTGTAATAACCAAAATTTGTGTCAGTGTTCTTAGATTTTCTAGCTATACGTTTCTGTGGATTCTGAAGTACAGTTAGGCTATGTTCACACAGGGCTTTTTTTGTTAAGTTTTTTTTTTTTTTTTTATCCTGACCAAAACCTGATCTTAAGGCAGGAAATCTCCTTTAAGTCATCTGCGTTTTTGGTGAGTTTTTTATGTGTTTTTTAGTTGTTCTTTGGCTGCAAATTTGGTGCGGATTTGCTGCTTTTTTTTTCTCCAAAATTGGTTGTATCAATGAAAAAACGCAGCAAATCTGCAGCAAAGAATTGACATGCTCATTCTTTAAAAACCTGACCAAAAACGCAGGTATTTGACAAAACCGTCAGGAAAAATACCTGATGTGTTTGTGTGTGTGCGTGCATGAGATTTCAGAAATCTCATAGACTTTATAGGTACTGTAAAAAGCCGCTTTTTATTAGCATGGATTTGCATAAAACCAAGGCAAATCTGCACCTAAAAAACGCAGCAAAAACTTGCCAAAAAAGCCCTGTGTGAACTTAGCCTTATTGGCATTTTTTAAGTTTTAACACTTTTATTGACCTATAGATCAAATTTATACAAAGACTCAATATTTACAGAGTTCATTCTTATGACGTCTTCAATTCGCGCGCTCTGGGCCATATCATGAGTATATTTCATCCTTGTAATTGTTCTGTTTTTGATAAAGATTATGAAAAGGTCTTAGAATTGGATCCAAACAATTTTGAAGCCACAAATGAGTTAAAGAAAATAGCCCTGGTGAGTTGTTTTTTTTTTCTATCAATTAATTCACTTTGCTTTGCTTATAATAGAATATATTTTCATTCACTGTTGCATATAGCAGTACACATTGGGGCAGAGTCATCAAAGTGTTTACACCAGTTTTCTGGCGTGATTCTGCCAAAATGGCCGGCGCTGGGGAGGAGCCATGGGTGGGGCAGAGTGTGACTACGCCTGCCTGTCAAAGTGACAAAAAAAAGTCTGTTGCACTCTGAAATGCTAAAGCATGCAAACCATGAATGTAAAAATATAGACATTCGTTACTGCTTAAGGAAATCTAACAAAAATTGAGATATTTAGAATACAAAAATGGCCAATTTTTATATCTGCCCAGTAGCATGACTCTATAACTGCATGACTGCATATTGGGAGTGTCGTCAGTTTTTTTTTTTTTTTTTTTTTCCCTCTAGGTTCTGGGGTCATGCCTTCTGACTGTGCACCCCTCTACCATTAGCCAGCCACATATGATTTTATTCTCTATAGCAGGTTCCTACTTGCCCATACACAGAAGGTTTTTAACCTAGAGAGAGGCGTTAGAATAGGTACCCAGTATATGAGATATGCCTTGACGTGGCTGCTGGGCAGATATTTAGCATACAAAAATGGCTGTTTCTATATCTCATTTTTTTCTTAGATCTCCTTAAGCAGTAATGCATGTCTATATTCTTACATTCATAGTTTGTGTGCTTTAGCATTTCATAGTGCAACTGTCTTTTTTTTTATATTATATGTGATGTTCAGTTTTGCACCTGTTCAGACTGCATGTTGGAAGTGCCATTAGTTGTTTTTTTTTTTTTTGTCAAATAAATTAAAAGTGATTGTATCTTTTATGCCAGGAATGCTACTTAAATCCACGCATGCCACAGTGAAGATGTGCCAGATTTATTAAGTGGCATGTGCCTCTTAGGCTGCTTTCACACTGTTTTTTTTAACATGCGTCATGAACGTTTTTTTGCTGGAAAAGTGGATCCTGTTTTAACAAAGAAAAATGCTTGCAAACGCATGTGTTATTTTGCAGGATCCTGTCACTTGAAGTTTATGGGTGGGCATTGAAGTCATGTGATCAAGAGTGAGGGGAACTGAACGTGGTAGACTGGGAGCCGGCATCTTATAGCTGCGGATGCTGGTAACCAAGGTAAACATCGGGTAACTAAGCAAAGTGCTTTGCTTGGATACCCTATATTTACCTTGGTTGCGAGCGTCCACAGCTGCTAGGAGTCGGGCTGCCTGCTCCCTGCACACGTAACCAAGGTAAACATCGGGTAACTAAGCGAAGCGCTTTGCTTGGTTAACCGATATTTACCTTGGTTACGAGCGTCCGCTGCTCTCAGGCGAGGGAGAGAGGGAGGGGGAGAGAGGGGAGGGGAGAGAGAGACTGATCACGTCAGGCTGGTTTCTGGCCATGCTCAGTAGAGCAAGCAGGGTCCTGTCTATCAGCATTCCAGCGTTCACATGCGTTTGCGTGTACTATAGTCAGGATCCAGTGAAAAACAGTATTTGGACGCAGCTCAAAAACTCTACAAGTAGCGTTTTTGAAAAAAGTTAAAAAACTGCAAGTCGCTGGATCCTCACTATAACGCACGCAAATGCATGTTGACGCGACTCCATTGCAAATGCATTGAAATGAAAACGCATTTGCACTGGATCCGTTTTTGCGTTAAACGTTCATGACGCATGTTAAAAAAGCGTAATGTGAAAGCAGCCTTAATAAGTTTCGCCCATCGTACTGTAACAAGCTCTTCATGGAGACTGGATTGTGCATAGAATCCTAACCAGTATGCTGTCATTAGCTGAGCTTCTATTCAGACTTTAAAGAAGCCATGTTGTATCTATTGGCGTTAATAAAACCATTCGTATGTATATTTTAGGAACTTCAGGCATCACCTAGTACATTACAGGAAAAGGAAGAAATTGGTGAAAACATTCAGGAGGAAAGTTCAGAATTATGTGAAGAAGAGCGAATTCGTATAGAAGCTCAACAGTTGAAGCAAAAAGCCATTGTACAGAAAGATCTGGTAAGTTTTATCACTGTTCACACATTAAAGGCCTCAATACGTAATTTTATCAACTAATCAGCCTTCAAGTGAGGGAGTCATATGACCTAACCAGGATTTCTTTTAGGCTACGTTCCCCTGGTGAGGTTTTGGTGAGAAGCATTTTACCGTTACAGAGACATGTATTGATTTATAGAAATCTCCTGCCCACTGCGCTACTTCTTTATGCTGTATAATCTGACCTGCGGAGCGTGTTTCAAATCCGGAACATGTCAACGTCTCTTGTGGGTACGCTGAATTTTCTGTGTAGCTTTCCCCATAGACTTTAGATGCAGGAAATCTGCACGTAAAAACAAAAAACACGTGAATTTTTAGTGGATTTCCGTGGCTGAAAGAAATAATAAAAACGTATATAATCCACACCTAAGAATATCAATAAAGTTTTGTTAAAACCAAATACCAGGTGATTTCAAAAACAAATCCGCTTTATGGCATACCACACAGACAAAAAAAACAGCAGCTTTAAAAACGCGATAAAAATGCATGTTAAAAAGCTGCCCACAAAACTGCAATGAAAAAGCACAATTTACATAATAGGTGCAGAAATTGCACACAAGGAGTATTTGGTGAGGTTTTTTTTTTACCTCAGTATTTGTTAGTCCCTGTGCACACGTTGAGTATTTGCTTAGTTTTTTACCTCAGTATTTGTAAGACTACGTGAACACAATGAGTATTTGGTGAGTTATTCACCTCAGTATTTGTAGCCAAAAATAGAAGTGGAACAATGAGAGAAAAAAAGTATAATAGAAAAACAGGCACCACTTCTGTATGTATTACCACTCCTGGTTTTGGCTACAAATACAAATAAAAGAAAAAAACTCCCCAAATACTTAACGTGTGCACGTGGCCTTAGCCTAGGGCCACACGAGCATATGGCATACGATGTGAGAGCATTGGATGCAATATACTAATGACCCTCTGCTCCTGCGATCGTGGTCTGAGTGTCATGCAACTGTGATCCGATCCTGCGATGGGATAACAGATGCAGAACAGAGGGAGGGATGAATCTTTCCATCTCCTCTATTGTCAGCATACATTGAGTATGTAATCGGAGTGCAGTCCGATGTTTCACTCCACCCATACAAGTCTATGAGTGGAGTGAAATATCGGACTAATTACAGCTCTCGCATACACTGAGAACATTTCGACTATGTAATCCGAGTGCAGTCCGACGTTTTACTCGCACCCATAGACTTGTATGGGTGTCAGTGAATACGGCTCTCACATACATTCATAGCATGCTGCGATTGATTTCTCTGTGCGATTCCGCCTGAGGGGAAAAAATCAAATTTATCATTTTTTTTTTTACATTTTTTAAAAAATTGTTTAAAAGAACTGAAGTCCTCAGTGGTTGATACCTTTTAATGGCTAACTGAAAAGATGGTAATAATAGCAAGCTTTCGAGACTACTCATGTCTCTTCTCCAGGCTCTATATAACACAAAATGTGAAGAGTCACATATTTATACACAACAGGACATAGAATCGTGCAGTAAATAAAACAAGTTATTTGAAGCAGAACTATCAGTATGGGAAGAGGACAAACTTTTGTAGCCATAAATATTGCTGCAGTTCAGTGTGAAAGTTTTAATTTAATTTAATTTTTTAATTTTTCATAATCGCACTCCACTTGTTCGATTTTACTCGTCGTGTGTCCTAGACCTTAGAATCACAGCTACAGCATCAATATCGACATTAAATTGTGCAGACATTACTGCAGTTTCCATGTCCTACCTGCTGCAGATGTCAAATCCTCAGCTCCAGTAAATTTTTGATTAAAGATCTGCATAAAATAAGAGAAAAAAAATCTATTGTACAACGTTAGTACTATATTCGGTATTGATATTCACTGCGTTTCTGACCCATGTGAGTGTACCCTCAGGACTCCGATAGAAGTGGTTATTTATCATCCCACTAATCGGGCCTTTGTGCTGTGGGTGTAATTGTAACTAATACAGTCATATGAAAAAGTTTGGGCACCCCTATTAATGTTAACCTTTTTTCTTTATAACAATTTGGGTTTTTGCAACAGCTATTTCAGTTTCATATATCTAATAACTGATGGACTGAGTAATATTTCTGGATTGAAATGAGGTTTATTGTACTAACAAAGTATGCAATCCGCATTTAAACAAAATTTGACCGGTGCAAAAGTATGGGCACCCTTCTCAATTTCTTGATTTGAACACTCCTAACTACTTTTTACTGACTTACTAAAGCACTAAATTGGTTTTGTAACCTCATTGAGCTTTGAACTTCATAGGCAGGTGTATCCAATCATGAGATAAGGTATTTAAGGTGGCCACTTGCAAGTTGTTCTCCTATTTAAATCTCCTATGAAGAGTGGCATCATGGGCTCCTCAAAACAACTCTCAAATGATCTGAAAACACAAAGATTATTCAACATAGTTGTTCAGGGGAAGGATACAAAAAGTTGTCTCAGAGATTTAAACTGTCAGTTTCCACTGTGAGGAACATAGTAAGGAAATGGAAGAACACAGGTATAGTTCGTGTTAAGCCCAGAAGTGGCAGGCCAAGAAAAATATCAGAAAGGCAGAGAAGAAGAATGGTGAGAACAGTCAAGGACAATCCACAGACCACCTCCAAAGACCTGCAGCATCATCTTGCTGCAGATGGTGTGAATGTGCATCGGTCAACAATACAGCTGTAATGCCTGATAGGAGCCACAGACTCAGACTGGCTATAAGGGGAATCTAGAGAAAAGCCACTCACAAAGCAGGACCCCAAGAACCCTGCAACCCTTTAACCCCTTTGCAGGGATTTTGAATTACACAGAGCCTCAGAGATCGCTACCTGTGGTAGACTGTAGTCCGTGGTCGTCAGGCAGGGTCAAAGTCCAGGAGATGCAAAACAGGAACAGAATCTGCAGGCAGGGGTGTAGTGAGGAGACAAAGCAGGGGTCAAATCCGGAACTGGCAGCAAGGTAGAAAAACGACCGGCAGGAGGGTAGTCAAACAACAAGCAAAGGTCAGCGCACATGAATCACAATACAAACAGCACATGAGCCAGGAGAACAGAACTATCACTGGCAGTAGTCATGTGACCGGAGGGGGAATAAGAAGGGTGTGGTGTCTTCCCATAGGCTGCAGGTGAATGTTGGCCACTTCAGCCGGGAGACACACGCCACCTACAGTCAGCCAGTGGTACTGCAGATTCCAAGGAAACCCAGCCTAGTGGTTGAGCGGAGCCTGTGCTCTGCAGAACCTCGGGCACCGACTCCTCTCCCATCACCAGCACTATCCATGGTGGGAACATGGCGTCGTCTGGCAATCGGAGCAGAAGTCGCAGGAGCGGACTCCGGTGGGGACGTGACAACAGCATACTTTGCACAAGGAGAAGCTGTATGGGAGAGTGATGCGAAAGAAGCCGTTTCTGCAAGCACGCCACAAACAGAGTCACCTGAGGTATGCAAAAGCACATTTGGACAAGCCAGTTACATTTTGGAAGAAGGTCCTGTGGACTAATGAAACAAAGATTGAGTTGTTTGGTCATACAAAAAGGCGTTATGCAAGGAGGCAAAAAAACACGGCATTCCAAGAAAAGCACTTGATACTCACAGTAAAATTTGGTGGAGGTTCCATCATGCTTTGGGGCTGTGTGGCCAATGCCGGCACCGGGAATCTTGTTAAAGTTGAGGGTCGCATGGATTCAACTCAGTATCAGCAGATTCTTGACAATAATGTGCAAGAATCAGTGACGAAGTTGAAGTTACGCAGGGGATGGATATTTCAGCAAGACAATGATCCAAAACACCGCTCCAAATCTACTCAGGCATTCATGCAGAGGAACAATTACAATGTTCTGGAATGGCCATCCCAGTCCCCAGACCTGAATATCATTGAACATCTGTGGGATGATTTGAAGCGGGCTGTCCATGCTCGGCGACCATCAAACTTAACTGAACTGGAATTGTTTTGTAAACAGGAATGGTCAAATATACCTTCATCCAGGATCCAGGAACTTATTAAAAGCTACAGGAAGTGACTAGAGGCTGTGATTTTTGCAAAAGGAGGATCTACAAAATATTAATGTCACTTTTATGTTGAGGTGCCCATACTTTTGCACCGGTCAAATTTTGTTTAAATGCGGATTGCACATTTTCTGTTAGTACAATAAACCTCATTTCAATCCAGAAATATTACTCAGTCCATCAGTTATTAGATATATGAAACTGAAATAGCTGTTGCAAAAACCCAAATTGTTATAAAGAAAAAAGGTTAACATTAATTAGGGGGGCCCAAACTTTTTCATATGACTGTATATGTCTGTTTGAGTACAATATCAGTGTCCTTATAACAGCAAGTCTATAAGGGTAGAAAATTATCTCTTGTAGATTTTTTTTTTTTCATGGATTTGCTGCAGCTTTCATTCTTTGCATTTTAAAAACTGAAATCTTAAAGAATTGACATGCCACAGGTATAAAAATCCATAGGATTTTAGGTTTCTCATCCACTTTGCTGCTTGTGTAATCGTCTTTGGTTTTTATGTTCACAAATCGAGACAAAAAAAATCAGCAGCAAATCTGCAAATATCTGAACAAGTCCTTCCAGTGACAGGTGCTCTATACAAACAACATGCAGTGTCCAATTTATTAGGTACTTTTGTATATTTTAGCTCATTGATGAAAATATGTAATCCTCCAATTATAATTAATACATTTTGCCAAATTGGTCATACAATGTTTAGAAGACGTCATTTGAGTGACTTTAACGTTGAGGTAATTGTTTAACCCCTTCACGACCCATGACGGATATATCTGTCATGGATCGTGTGAGGTTAGTCCCTGTCCCCTGCCGTGGGCAGACCTAGGGTGATCCGCGCACATATCAGCTGATTTCAACAGCTGACATGTGTGCCTGCAAGTTACGAGTGGAATCGCTTTCCACCCGCAACTTTTAACCCCTTACATCTTGCTGCCAAAATCTGGCAGCGAGATGTATATGCGCGCGGCCATTATTTTACTTACGTGCGTGATGACGTGACGTCCGGTGGTTGCCATGGTAGCACAGGGTCATGTGATGATGCTTATAGCTAACATGACTCACTTTCTCTCAATGCCGGCATAGTGCCAGCACTGAGAGTAAAGCAGCATATCTGCAGATCTCTGCTCTAGCTGAGATCTACAGATATGGCAGAGCGATCGGATTGTTGATCCATATAACCCCCTAGGGGAACTAGTAAAATTAAAAAAAAAAAAAGTTTTAAAAAAAATAAAAAAAACAATCAAAACCTAAGTTCAAATCACCCCCCTTTTGCCCCATTGAAAATTAAAGGGTTAAAAAAAAATGAAAAAGAAGGGAATTTTGTTTACTTACCGTAAATTCCTTTTCTTCTAGCTCCAATTGGGAGACCCAGACAATTGGGTGTATAGGCTATGCCTCCGGAGGCCGCACAAAGTATTACACTTAAAAGTGTTAAGCCCCTCCCCTTCTGCCTATACACCCCCCGTGCTCCCACGGGCTCCTCAGCTTTGGTGCAAAAGCAAGAAGGAGGAAAAAGAATTAAAAACTGGTTTAAAGTAACTTCAATCCGAAGGAATATCGGAGAACTGAAACCATTCAACATGAACAACATGTGTACACAAAAAAACAGGGGCGGGCGCTGGGTCTCCCAATTGGAGCTAGAAGAAAAGGAATTTACGGTAAGTAAACAAAATTCCCTTCTTCTTTGTCGCTCCATTGGGAGACCCAGACAATTGGGACGTCCAAAAGCAGACCCTGGGTGGGTAAAATAATACCTTGTAAGAGAGCCGTAAAACGGCCTCTTCCTACAGGTGGGCAACCGCCGCCTGAAGGACTCGTCTACCTAGGCTGGCATCCGCCGAAGCATAGGTATGCACCTGATAGTGTTTCGTGAAAGTGTGCAGGCTCGACCAGGTAGCCGCCTGACACACCTGCTGAGCCGTAGCCTGGTGCCTCAAAGCCCAGGACGCGCCCACGGCTCTGGTAGAATGGGCCTTCAGCCCTGAGGGAACCGGAAGCCCAGCCGAACGGTAGGCTTCGAGAATTGGCTCCTTGATCCACCGAGCCAAGGTTGATTTGGAAGCCTGTGACCCTTTACGCTGGCCAGCGACAAGGACAAAGAGTGCATCCGAGCGGCGCAGGGGCGCCGTACGAGAAATGTAGATTCTGAGTGCTCTCACCAGATCTAACAAGTGGAAATCCTTTTCACATTGGTGAACTGGATGAGGACAAAAAGAAGGTAAGGAGATATCCTGATTGAGATGAAAGGGGGATACCACCTTAGGGAGAAATTCCGGAACCGGACGCAGAACCACCTTGTCCTGGTGAAAAACCAGGAAAGGGGCTTTGCATGACAGCGCTGCTAGCTCAGACACTCTCCGAAGTGAAGTGACTGCTACTAGAAAAACCACTTTCTGCGAAAGGCGTGAGAGAGAAATATCTCTCATTGGCTCGAATGGTGGTTTCTGAAGAACCAGCAGCACCCTGTTCAGATCCCAGGGTTCTAACGGCCGCTTGTAAGGAGGAACGATGTGACAAACCCCCTGCAGGAACGTGCGTACCTGTGGAAGTCTGGCTAGGCGCTTCTGGAAAATCACAGAGAGCGCTGAGACTTGTCCCTTAAGGGAGCCGAGCGACAAACCCTTTTCCAGTCCAGATTGAAGGAAGGACAGAAAAGTGGGCAAGGCAAAAGGCCAGGGAGAAAAACCCTGAGCAGAGCACCACGACAGGAAAATTTTCCACGTCCTGTGGTAGATCTTGGCGGACGTTGGTTTCCTAGCCTGTCTCATAGTGGCAATGACGTCTTGAGATAACCCTGAAGACGCTAGGATCCAGGACTCAATGGCCACACAGTCAGGTTGAGGGCCGCAGAATTCAGATGGAAAAACGGCCCTTGAGATAGCAAGTCTGGTCGGTCTGGTAGTGCCCACGGTTGGCCGACCGTGAGATGCCACAGATCCGGGTACCACGACCGCCTCGGCCAGTCTGGAGCGACGAGGCAGTCGGCCCTGATCTTGCGTAACACTCTGGGCAACAGTGCCAGCGGAGGAAACACATAAGGGAGCTGAAACTGCGACCAATCCTGAACTAAGGCGTCTGCCGCCAGAGCTCTGGGATCTTGAGACCGTGCCATGAACACCGGTACCTTGTTGTTGTGCCGGGACGCCATGAGGTCGACGTCCGGCACCCCCCAGCGGCAACAGATCTCCTGAAACACGTCCGGGTGAAGGGACCATTCCCCTGCGTCCATGCCCTGGCGACTGAGATAATCTGCTTCACATTCCAGGCGTGGAAAACTGGGAACTGCAGAGATGGTGGAGGCCGTGGCTTCCACCCACATCAAAATCCGCCGGACTTCCTGGAAGGCTTGCCGACTGCGTGTGCCGCCTTGGTGATTGATGTATGCCACCGCTGTGGAATTGTCCGACTGAATTCTGATCTGCTTGCCTTCCAGCCACTGCTGGAACGCCTTCAGGGCAAGATACACTGCCCGTATTTCCAGAACATTGATCTGAAGCGAGGACTCTTGCTGGGTCCACGTACCCTGAGCCCTGTGGTGGAGAAAAACCGCTCCCCACCCTGACAGACTCGCGTCCGTCGTGACCACCTCCCAGGATGGGGGTAGGAAGGATTTCCCCTTCGATAATGAAGTGGGAAGAAGCCACCACCGAAGAGAAGCTTTGGTCGCCTGAGAGAGGGAGACGTTCCTGTCGAGGGACGTCGGCTTCCTGTCCCATTTGCGTAGGATGTCCCATTGAAGTGGACGCAGGTGAAACTGCGCGAACGGAACTGCCTCCATTGCTGCCACCATCTTCCCCAGGAAGTGCATGAGGCGCCTCAAGGGGTGTGACTGGCCTTGAAGGAGAGATTGTACCCCTGTCTGTAGTGACCGCTGCTTGATCAGTGGAAGCTTCACTATCGCTGAGAGGGTATGAAACTCCATGCCAAGATATGTCAGCGATTGGGCCGGTGTCAGATTTGACTTTGGAAAATTGATGATCCACCCGAAACTCTGGAGAGTCTCCAGGGTAGCGTCGAGGCTGTGTTGGCATGCCTCTAGAGAGGGTGCCTTGATCAACAGATCGTCCAAGTACGGGATCACCGAGTGACCCTGAGAGTGGAGGACCGCTACTACAGTAGCCATAACCTTGGTGAAAACCCGTGGGGCTGTTGCCAGGCCGAACGGCAGTGCCACGAACTGCAGGTGTTCGTTTTCTATGGCGAAGCGCAAGAAGCGCTGGTGCTCTGGAGCAATCGGTACGTGGAGATATGCATCCTTGATATCGATCGATGCAAGGAAATCTCCTTGGGACATTGAGGCGATGACGGAGCGGAGGGATTCCATCCGGAACCGCCTGGTCTTTACGTGTTTGTTGAGAAGTTTCAGGTCCAGGACAGGACGGAAAGACCCGTCCTTCTTTGGGACCACAAACAAGTTGGAGTAAAAACCGTGACCCTGTTGCTGAATAGGAACCGGGACCACCACTCCTTCTGCCTTCAGAGTGCCCAGCGCCTGCAGAAGAGCCTCGGCTCGCTCGGGAGGCGGGGATGACCTGAAGAATCGAGTAGGGGGACGAGAGGTGAACTCTATCTTGTAACCGTGAGACAGAATGTCTCTCACCCAACGGTCTTTTACCCGTGGCAGCCAGGTGTCGCAAAAGCGGGAGAGCCTGCCACCGACCGAAGATGCGGAGTGGGGAGGCCGAAAGTCATGAGGAAGCCGCTTTGGTAGCGGCACCTCCGGTGGCCTTTTTAGGACGTGACTTAGACCGCCATGCATCAGAGTTCCTTTGATCTTTCTGAGGCCTTGTGGACGAGGAGAATTGGGACCTGCCCGCACCCCGAAAGGACCGAAAACTCGACTGCCCTCTCCTCTGTTGGGGTATTTTCGGTTTGGGCTGGGGTAAGGATGTATCCTTTCCCTTGGATTGTTTGTTTGGCGAGCGTTTGGATGAAATAATCAATCGGTTGGCAGAAATTGGCAAACTGGTTAAGCGCTTTTTGGAAACAGAATCTGCCTTCCATTCCCGTAGCCACAAGGCCCTGCGGAGTACCACCGAATTGGCGGCTGCAACCGCCGTACGGCTCGCAGAGTCCAGAACAGCATTAATAGCGTAAGACGCAAATGCCGAAGTCTGTGTGGTTATGGACGCCACCTGTGGCGCGGACGTGCGTGTGGCTGCGTCGATTTGCGCTTGACCTGCTGAGATAGCTTGCAGCGCCCATACGGCTGCGAATGCTGGGGCAAAAGAAGCGCCGATAGCTTCATAGATGGATTTCAACCAGAGCTCCATCTGCCTGTCAGTGGCATCTTTGAGTGAAGCCCCGTCTTCCACTGCAAGTATGGATCTAGCTGCCAGTCTGGAGATTGGAGGATCCACTTTGGGACACTGAGCCCAACTTTTGACCACGTCAGGGGGAAAGGGATAACGTGTATCCTTAAGGCGCTTAGAAAAACGCTTATCTGGACAAGCATGGTGATTCTGGACTGCCTCTCTGAAATCAGAGTGGTCCAGAAACATACTCTGTGTACGCTTGGGAAACCTGAAACGGAATTTCTCCTGCTGTGAAGCTGACTCCTCCACCGGAGGAGCTGAGGGAGAAATATCCAACATACGATTGATGGACGCAATAAGGTCGTTCACTATGGCGTCCCCGTCCGGAGTATCAAGATTGAGAGCGGCCTCAGGATCAGAATCCTGATCAGCTGTGTCCGCATCATCAACTAGAGATTCCCCCCGCTGAGACCCTGAACAATATGAGGATGTCAAGGGAATTGTCAAGCGAGCTCGCTTAGTCGGTCTGGGGCCGGGGTCTGTGTCAGAACCCTCAGCCTGGGATCCATGAGACACCCCAGGAGGACATTGTTGGTCCAACTGAGGTGGGCCAGGGGACAAAGATTCAACAGAGTCCCTGTGCTGAGATACCGGCCTGGACTGCAAGGCTTCTAGTATCTTAGCCATAGTCTCAGAGAGTTTTGCAAACTCTGTCCCCGTCACCTGAACAGTGTCAGCAGGTGGCTCCCCCTGGGCCCCCCTTAGCAGAGGCTCTAGCTGAGTAAGTGCCACAGGGGCCGAACAGTGCACACAATGAGGGTCAGTGGAACCTGCCGGTAGCGGGGTCATACATGCGGCGCAGGCAGCATAATAAGCCTGTGTTTTGGCACCCCTGCCTTTCGTGGGCGCCATGCTATTATCTTCCCTGAGTAACACAATAGGGTATATAGCCAGAAATCAACTGTGCACCATACAGTGTAAAATATGTATACCATAAACATATAATGTTACACTACTGCACAATGGGGCTAGCACCACAGGTGCTGCTTACCACCCGCTTAAAGCGGTTGTGAGGCCACCAGAGTCCCTGCCTGAGTCTCCCAGACTTTGTCCCCCTCTGTACCGTCCAAGGAGCTGACAGGAATGGCTGCCGGCGTCCTGAGGAGAGGTGGGAGCCGTGGGCGTGGCTCAGAAAGTGCGGGAGCTGGTGCCTGCACTGTGCACAGTGAGGGGAGTGGAGTATGCAAAGCATGCTCCAGCCCTCAGTGCTGCTCGTTCTGTGCAGCGTCCCGCCCTTCCCCTGCCTGTCAGGGCTGTGGGCGGGAGGAAAGGAAACTAGGCCGCAAAAAGCCGGGGACTCTAGTAATAAACGCGGCCGCCGTAAAAGCGCGGCCGGCGCGAAAGTCCCCGG
This sequence comes from Anomaloglossus baeobatrachus, assembly GCF_048569485.1. NCBI lineage: Eukaryota > Metazoa > Chordata > Amphibia > Anura > Aromobatidae > Anomaloglossus > Anomaloglossus baeobatrachus. Next base: position 302,836,312 of record NC_134356.1, read on the forward strand.
CGCACTACAAGTCCCAGCCGCGGCGCAGTGTTTCCCTGGCAGCGGCGGTTAGTGCGGCAGTCCCTATACATAAACACACTCAGCAGCGCTGAGTGTGTAATGGCACATATTAACCCGGTCAGCGCCGCGGTCCCCGGTGCACTAGCACACCCAGCAATGCTGGAGTGTTGCTGTGCGCGGTCCCCACGGGGACACAGAGTACCTCCAAGTAGCAGGGCCATGTCCCTGAACGATACCCGGCTCCTATCCAGCAGTCTCCCAGGAGTTGTGGATGAAGCACGGTCTCAGTGCCTGGAGACCGATAGGATCCCACTTCACCAGAGCCCTGAGGGGGATGGGGAAGGAAAGCAGCATGTGGGCTCCAGCCTCCGTACCCGCAATGGATACCTCAACCTTAACTACACCGCCGACAAGAGTGGGGTGAGAAGGGAGCATGCTGGGGGCCCTATATGGGCCCACTTTTCTTCCATCCGATATAGTCAGCAGCTGCTGCTGACCAATCTGTGGAGCTGTGCGTGCGTGTCTGACCTCCTTCGCACAAAGCAAAAAACTGAGGAGCCCGTGGGAGCACGGGGGGTGTATAGGCAGAAGGGGAGGGGCTTAACACTTTTAAGTGTAATACTTTGTGCGGCCTCCGGAGGCATAGCCTATACACCCAATTGTCTGGGTCTCCCAATGGAGCGACAAATAAATACACATTTGGTATCGCCACGTTCAGAAATGCCCGATCTATCAAAATATAAAATTAATTAATCTGATCGTTAAAACGGCGTAGCGGCAAAAAAAATCCAAACGCCAAAATTACGTTTTTTGGTCGCCCCAAGTTTTGCGCAAAATGCAATAACAGGCGATCAAAACATAGCATCTACGCAAAAATGGTATAATTAAAAACGTCAGCTTGAGACGCAAAAAATAAGCTGTCACTGAGCCATAGATCCCGAAAAATGAGAACGCTACGGGTTTCGGAAAATGGCGCAAAACATGCGCCACTTTTTTGGACAAACTTGTGAATTTTTTTTTAACCCTCTAGATACAAGTAAACCTATACATGTCTGGTGTCTACAAACTCGCATCGGCCTCAGGCATCATACCCACACATCAGTTTTACCATATAGTGAACACAGTGAATAAAATCTCCCAAAACCTATTGTGCGATCGCACTTTTTTTGCAGTTTTTCCACACTTGGAATTTTTTTGCTGTTTTCCAGTACACTATACGGTAAAACATATGGTTTCATTTAAAAGTACAACTCGTCCCGCAAAAAACAATCCCTCATATGGCAAGATTGACGGAAAAATAAAAAAGTTATGGCTCTCGGAAGAAGGGGAGCAAAAAAACGGAAACCGCCCTGGGGCTCAAGGGTTAAGTGACTAACACAGACTACAGTAACAAATGCACACTTGTAAAATCTGCAGCAGGCAGGCATATGTGACCAGTTCTCTAATCAATGTTTCTTCATCGTTCCTTATGGGAGACCCAGACCATGGGTGTATAGCTTCTGCCTCCGGAGGACACACAAAGTACTACACTAAAAGTGTAGCTCCTCCCTCCGAGCATATACACCCCCTGGATGACAAATCTAACCAGTTTCAATGCTTTGTGTTCAGGAGGTCACACACACACATGCATTCTCTGATTTTTGATTTTTTGATTTCAAAGATTTGGAAGAAAAGCGGGTCCAGTCTGGACTCCCGGCATGTCCCTTCTCACCCCACTGTGTCGGCGGTGCTGTTAAGGTTGACTTTACAAGGCTGGAGCCTTCACATGCCGCGCTCCTTCACCATCCCCTGAGGCTCTGGCTTGAAGTGGGAGCCATCACGGTTCTCTCTGCTTTGCAGGAGACCGGTCTCCATCCGCAGCCCTGTCAGGATCCTGCCGGACGGAGCGCTCAACCCCCCCCCCCCAGGGACATGGCCCTGCGTCTCATAAGCTAAGTATTGAGACGTTATTCAGGGGTCCCTTGTACATTTATTGAGGGGGGAGTGTGTTTGTTAACCTTGCTGTGATTTCCGGCCGGTTCTCTGGGTTTGTCCTGAGAACCGCGCCGAGGGTGCCTGCTCGTCGGCCGCATGTAAAAATCTAGGCCCCGGCTTCAGTTGCGGCCTAGTTTCGTTTTCAGTTCCCCTGCATGTTAGTCATGCAGGGGAACAGTGCGGCGCCGCCCACCGGCCGTTCAGCAGAGGGGAGGACACTCCTCTCTGAGGAGATGTTTCCCTCCCCTGTATCTCTCCTTGGCCCTCTGGTTCCCGCTCTTGGGCTAATCCCCGCCCCCCCTCCTCACTCAAGCGCGATTTTATCAGCGTTCTCTCACTGATCGGCGCTGGCTGCTGCAGCTGCTGCATCCACTGGGGGTCCGAGCTGTGGAATCCGGAGGGCACACAAAAACCGGTCTGGTAAGCCACAACCTCTGGTTGTGGGCTTTATTATACACTCTCAGGGGGTCATTCTAAAGGAGTGTGTTCTTTACTGCAGAGCCTCCACCTCAGCAGCATGTCTGTCACTAGGAGCAAGGCTGCAAAGCTGTACTCTATATGCACTGCATGTCAGCTCATTCTGCCTGAACCGAGCACATATCCACATTGTGATGCCTGCTCTAACATGGTGGTGCCTCAGCCTGGAGCCTCCTCAGGGGTCCCTCCGGCTGCTCCGGCCCCGGTGGCTGAACCCCCGGCTTGGGTAGCATCTTTTTCCAGAGCTATCTCCCAGTCTTTTGCCGACTCCATGGGACAGCTGTCCCGGACTCTGCTGACCATGCATCAGCCCCCTTCTCAGGGCGTCTCTGCTGCTCCGACTCGCTCTGCGGAGCTAACAGAGCATGTTTTAGGACCCCGTCCTCCTAAACGGAGACGCAGGGACTCTTCTCCTTCCTCGTCCCACGGCTCTGATTCACGAGCTGAATTGCAGGGCGTGGAGGATACTTTTACTGTGGGCTCAGACGCTACCTCTATGTACCCCATTGATTTATCTGAGGGTGATGCGGATGTTAGTGACTTGATTGCATCCATTAACTCCGTTCTGAACCTCAATCCACCAGCGTCAGAGGAACAAGCCTCTCTGGTAGAAAAACACCAGTTTACCTCACCTAAGAGAGCAAGGAGTATGTTTTTTAACCACTCCAGTTTTCAGGCCACTGTTACCAAGCCCAGGGCCTGTCCTGACAAACGCTTCCCAAAGCGTAGTTCTGATGACCGTTTTCCCTTTCCACCAGAAGTGGTCAAAGAGTGGGCTCAGTCACCAAAGGTAGATCCTCCGGTGTCTAGAATCTCGGCCCGGACAGTCGTATCTGTGGCCGATGGCACCTCTCTTAAGGATCCCACTGACCGCCAGGTTGACCTTCTGGCCAAATCTGTATATGAGGCGGCCTCGTTCTCCCCGTCCTTTGCAGCAGTGTGGGCTCTTAAGGCAGTCTCTGCTTCTCTGGCGGAGATACATTTTCTCGCCAGGGACTCTATACCCGAGATGGTTGCCTTAACTTCCCAGGCTTCGGCTTTTTCATCCTATGCCATGTCTGCCATTCTGGAGGCTTCTCACCGCACGGCGGTGGCTTCCGCTAATTCCCTCGCGATCCGCAGGATCTTGTGGCTTCGAGAGTGGAAAGCAGACGCTTCTTTCAAGAAGTACCTTGCTGGGCTCCCCTTTGCTGGGTCCCGGCTGTTCGGTGAACAACTGGATGAAATTATTAAGGAAGCTACTGGCGGGAAGAGTACTTCCTTGCCACAAACTAAAACCAGGAAACCTGTCCAGGGCAGGAACCAGTCGAGGTTTCGTTCCTTTCGTTCCTCTAACTGGTCATTCTCTAAGCCCTCAGCTTCGTCCACTAACTCAGCCAAGGATCGCAAACCCAGCTGGCGCGCGAAGCCGCGTCCTCAGAAGAACGGAGGAGCCGCTGCCACTAAGGCAGCCTCCTCTTGACTATCTGGCTGCGCCAGCAATGTCCTTGGTCGGTGGCAGGCTCTCCCACTTTGGCGACGTGTGGTTTCAGCACGTCTCCGATCAGTGGGTGCGGGATATCATCTCCCACGGCTACAGGATAGAATTTTCTTCCAGCCCGCCAAACAGATTTTTTATGTCCACTCCCCCCTGCTCCAAAGCCGCCGCCTTCTCACAGGCCGTGGCATCCTTGCAGGCCAACGGAGTAATTGTTCCGGTTCCCGCCCGGGAACGGTTCAGAGGTTTCTACTCAAACCTCTTCCTAGTCCCCAAGAAGGACGGTTCCTTCCGGCCCATCCTGGATCTCAAGCTTCTCAACAAGCATGTTCAGGTGCGGCACTTTCGCATGGAATCTCTGCGATCGGTCATTGCCTCAATGACCCAAGGAGATTTTCTAGCATCCATCGACATCAGAGATGCTTATCTGCATGTGTCAATTGCAGTTTCACACCAGCGTTGGCTACGCTTTGCAATCGGAGAGGAACATTTCCAATTCGTGGCTCTCCGCTTCGGGTTAGCCACGGCCCCTCGAGTGTTCACCAAGGTCATGGCAGCAGTGGTTGCGGTTCTGCATCTCCAGGGGTTGGCAGTAATTCCCTACCTGGACGACCTTCTAGTCAAGGCCTCATCCAGTGCAGACTGTCAGCGGAGTGTCTCGCTCACTCTCGCCACGCTTGTTCAATTCGGGTGGCTTGTCAATCTGCCCAAGTCCACTCTGACCCCGACCCAGGAACTTACGTACCTAGGGATGCAATTCGAGACTCTGCCGGCACTTGTGAAGCTGCCCTTAGTCAAACAGCAGTCCCTTCATCTGGCGGTGCGTTCTCTGTTGAAGCCCCACCGTCATTCCATCAGGCGCCTCATGCAGGTGCTGGGGCAGATGCTGCGTCCTCTGCAGCTGGACATTCTCCACTTTTGGGACAAGCGGACCTCTTCCTTGCAAAGGCTAGTGGCTCTGTTGCCACAGGCCAGGAGCTCTCTTCAGTGGTGGCTTCGGCCCCTCTCTCTGTCTCAGGGACGCTCCTTCCTGACTCCGTCCTGGGTGATCCTCACCACGGACGCCAGTCTCTCCGGCTGGGGAGCAGTATTTCTCCACCACCGAGCACAGGGCACTTGGACTCCGTCCGAATCAGCCCTCTCGATCAATGTGCTGGAAATCAGGGCTGTACTTCTAGCTCTCCTAGCCTTTCACCACCTGTTGGCGGGCAAGCACATTCGAGTCCAGTCGGAAAACGCGACTGCAGTTGCCTACATCAATCACCAGGGCGGGACTTGCAGCCGCCTGGCGATGTTGGAGGTTCAACGCATCCTTCAGTGGACGGAGGACTCCAAGTCCACCATATCCGCAGTCCACATCCCAGGCGTAGAAAACTGGGAGGCAGATTATCTCAGCCGTCAAACCGTGGACAGCGGCGAGTGGTCCCTGCATCCGGCAGTGTTCCGGTCAATCTGCCGCAAGTGGGGCACTCCGGAAGTGGATCTAATGGCATCCCGGCACAACAACAAGGTCCCGGTTTACGTGGCTCGCTCCCACGATCCTCAGGCCTTGTCAGCGGACGCGCTGGTTCAAGATTGGTCCCAGTTCCGTCTGGCCTACGTGTTTCCCCCTCTAGCTCTCTTGCCCAGAGTCCTGCGCAAGATCAGGATGGAGGGCCGTCGGGTTATAATCATTGCTCCAGACTGGCCCAGGCGAGCTTGGTATCCAGACCTGCTCCGTCTGTCCGTAGAAATGCAGTGGCATCTCCCGGACCGCCCAGACCTTCTCTCTCAAGGTCCGTTTTTCCGCCAGAATTCTGCGGCTCTCAGATTGACGGCGTGGCTCTTGAGTCCTGGATCCTGACGGCTTCAGGCATTCCTTCCGAGGTCATCTCCACTATGACTCAGGCTCGGAAGTCTTCCTCGGCCAGGATTTACCACAGGACTTGGAGGATTTTCCTGTCCTGGTGTCGCTCTTCCTGCCATGCTCCTTGGCCGTTTTCTTTGCCGACCATCCTGTCCTTTCTACAGTCCGGTCTGCAGCTAGGTCTATCCCTCAATCCCTCAAGGGACAGGTCTCGGCTCTGTCGGTATTGTTCCAGCGGCGTATCGCCCGACTGGCCCAGGTGCGCACCTTCATGCAGGGCGCATCTCACATCATTCCTCCTTACCGGCGGCCTTTGGATCCCTGGGACCTTAATCTGGTCCTCACGGCCTTACAGAAACCCCCCTTTGAGCCTCTTAGGGAGGTTCCTTTGTTTCGACTTTCACAGAAAGTGGTCTTTCTGGTGGCCATAACTTCTCTCAGGAGAGTCTCTGATTTGGCTGCGCTCTCTTCGGAGTCACCTTTTTTGGTTTTTCACCAAGACAAGGTGGTTCTTCGGCCGACTCCGGACTTTCTCCCTAAGGTGGTGTCTCCTTTCCACCTTAACCAGGACATTTCATTGCCTTCCCTTTGTCCGGCCCCTGTGCATCGCTTTGAGAAGGCGTTGCATACTTTGGATTTGGTGCGGGCGCTCCGAATCTATGTGTCACGCACCGCCGCTCTTAGGCGGTGCACCTCTCTTTTTGTGCTCACCACAGGTCAGCGCAAGGGTCTCTCGGCTTCTAAACCGACCCTAGCTCGTTGGATTAGGTCGGCCATATCCGATGCCTACCAATATTCTCAGGTGCCCCCACCACCAGGGATTAAGGCGCACTCGACCAGAGCTGTCGGTGCCTCCTGGGCTTTCAGGCACCAGGCTACGGCTCAGCAGGTTTGTCAGGCTGCCACTTGGTCTAGTCTGCACACCTTTTCGAAGCACTACCAAGTGCATGCTCATGCTTCGGCAGACGCGAGCTTGGGCAGACGCATCCTTCAGGCGGCTGTCGCCCATTTGTGAAGTTAGGTTTTGCCTACTTCTCAGTTCTGTTTATTTCCCACCCATGGACTGCTTTGAGACGTCCCATGGTCTGGGTCTCCCATAAGGAACGATGAAGAAAAAGAGAATTTTGTTTACTTACCGTAAATTCTTTTTCTTATAGTTCCGACATGGGAGACCCAGCACCCTCCCTGTTGCCTGTTGGCAGTTCTTGTTCCGCGTGTTTTCACCGGCTGTTGTTGTAGACAGAGGTTCCGGTTATTCCGGGTTTTACTCTATCTCTACTTATGGGTGGATGTCATCCTTCAGCTTTTGCACTAAACTGGTTAGATTTGTCATCCAGGGGGTGTATATGCTCGGAGGGAGGAGCTACACGTTTGAGTGTAGTACTTTGTGTGTCCTCCGGAGGCAGAAGCTATACACCCATGGTCTGGGTCTCCCATGTCTGAACTATAAGAAAAAGAATTTACGGTAAGTAACAAAATTCTTTTTCCAGTATCTTACCTATGTAACTAGAAATTCAGGCTGTGCTCTTTTTTGCTAAACTTTGCTTACTTCTTTTTTTTTTATTTTTTATTTTTTTCCCTGTCGTGCAAACATATCCATCGTATCAAAATGTCTAATAAAATTCTGTTTTATTATTACAGGGAAACGCTTACTTTAAAGAAGGAAAGTATGAACTAGCCATTGAGTGTTACACACAAGGAATCATGGCAGATAATACTAATGCACTCTTACCAGCAAATCGAGCTATGGCCTACCTGAAAATCCAGAAGTAAGGATTCTTTTCTATGTGTGATACACTAGTTGACTTGATTGGATAATATATATACAGTGCAGACCAAAAGTTTGGACACACCTTCTCATTCAAAGAGTTTTTTTTATTTTCAGGACTCTGAAAATTGTAGATTCACATTGAAGGCATCAAAACTATGAATTAAAACGTGGAATGAAATACTTAAAGTGTGAAACAACTGAAAATATGTCTTATATTCTAGGTTCTTCAAAGAAGCCACCTTTTGCTTTGATTACTGCTTTGCACACTCTTGGCATTCTCTTGATGAGCTTCAAGAGGTAGTCACCGGAAATGGTTTTCCAACAGTCTTGAAGAAGTTCCCAGAGATGCTTAGCACTTGTTGGCCCTTTTGCCTTCACTCTGCGGTTCAGCTCACCCCAAACAATCTCGATTGGGTTCAGGTCTGGTGACTGTGGAGGCCAGGTCATCTGGCGTAGCACCCAATCACTCTCTTTCTTAGTCAAATAGCCCTTACACAGCCTGGAGGTGTGTTTGGGGTCATTGTCCTTTTGAAAAATAAATGATGGACCAACTAAACGCGAACTGGATGGAATAGCATGCCGCTGCAAGATGCTGTGGTAGCCATGCTGGTTCTGTATGCCTTCAATTTTGAATAAATCCCCAACAGTGTCAGCAGTAAAGCACCCCCCCACCATCACACCTTCTCCTCCATGCTTCACGGTGGGAACCAGCCATGTAGAGTCCATCTGTTCACCTTTTCTACAAAGACACGGTGGTTGGATCCAAAGATCTCAAATTTTGACTCATCAGACCAAAGCACAGATTTCCACTGGTCTAATGTCCATTCCTTGTGTTATTTAGCCCTAACAAGTCTCTTCTGCTTGTTGCCTATCCTTAGCAGTGGTTTCCTAGCAGCTATTTTACCATGAAGTCTTGCTGCACAAAGTCTCCTCTTAATAGTTGTTCTAGAGATGAGAAGGTGTGTCCAAACCTTTGGTCTGTACTGTATGCCAGAATATAAATTTAGCTGTGTTTTAGAGAGGTGAAAAGGGTTGACGTCCAGGTCCCTTGAGTCTGATGCTAGCCGTACACCTAAAATAGCCATATGTACACATAATGCTCCCCTAGTGGTGTCTGCAGTGTTTCATTTAACCCCGCGCTTTACAGTTACTCTCCAAAAAACATGCCTTCATTAAAGTAAATGGAGCCTGGAACTACAGGTTATTAGTAGGAGCTGTGAGTGGTTGCTATAGGAACAAAAGACATTCATAGGATAAGAAGCTTATATGTGAGGTAATAAGATGTCGGTGGGGAGACAGAGAGAAAGAGAGAGGCAGACAGGAAAGAGACAGACCTGGGGAAAGAGACAGTCCTGGGGAAAGAGACAGCCAGACCTGCAGACAAAGCTAGATGGGGAAAGACACAGACCTTGATAGAGAAAGACGGGGAAAGAGACAGACAGAGACAGGCAGATGGGGAAAGAGACAGGCAGATGGGGAAAGAGACAGGCAGATGGGGAAAGAGACAGGCAGATGGGGAAAGAGACAGGCAGATGGGGAAAGAGACAGGCAGATGGGGAAAGAGACAGGCAGATGGGGACAGAGACGGACGGAGCACATTACTTGGCCAATTTAGTTAAATCTGTGTGGAATATCTGGGGTGTTGAAATATATGTTGTGAAATGCTTCTTTCTTTGTCGCTCCATTGGGAGACCCAGACAATTGGGTGTATAGCTTCTGCCTCCGGAGGCCACACAAAGTATTACACTTTAAAAAGTGTAACCCCTCCCCTCTGCCTATACACCCTCCCGTGCATCACGGGCTCCTCAGTTTTTATGCTTTGTGTGGAAGGAGGCACACATCCACTCATGCTCCCATTTTAGTCAGCAGCAGCTGCTGATTTTATCGGTTGTAAGAAAAGAGGGCCTCCACAGGGCCCCCGGCATGCTCCCTTCTCACCCCACTAAGTCGGCGGTGCTGTTAAGGTTGAGGTACCCATTGCGGGTACAGAGGCTGGAGCCACATGCCGTTTTCCTTCACCATCCCTTAGAGGCTCTGGGAGAAGTGGGATCCTAACCGGTCATCCATTCACTGGGACCAGGCTCCCTCCGCAGCCCCTGTGGGAATCTGCCGGACAGGAGACTTTATATCCTCAGGGACAGGGCCCTGCATCTAAAGGTACTCTGTGTCCCCATGGGGACGGTGCATGGAGCGCTTGTTTCACAGACGCTGCAGCAGCTGCTGGTTTTGTGACGACCGGGACTTCCGCGCCGACCGCGCCTGTTTGTCGGCCGCGGTATTAAATTTAGTCCCCGGCTTCATTGCGGCCTAGTACCATAACTCCCGCCCCCGGGCCTGCCAGTCAGGGGTAAGGGCGGGACGGTTGACCTGACGTCGGCAGTGAGGGCTGGAGCATACTTTAGGTTTCCTCCCCCCCCCTCACTGATCACTGTGGGGCACCAGATTCCCGCACTTTACTAGTCGCCACCCACGGCTCCCTCCTCCCCTGAGAGCTCCGGCAGCCATTTTTACACACATTCTGCCGGTGGAGGATTTCAGGAACGAGCTCTGCAGCTCTGGGAGACCTAAGGCAGGGAATCTGGTGGACACACACCGCTTTGGGCGGTCGGTAAGCCACACCGGTCACCCGGTGCTGGTCCTCCTAGGGTGCCGTAGTGTATGTGTATATATATATATATATATATATATATATATATATATATATATATATATATATATATAATATATATATATATATATAATATATATTTGTATATATTTTCTCTGTTCGGCCGGGTTGTTTTGCTTTGGCTATATACCCTCAGTGATCACTCTCCTAGGAGAGAACAGCATGTCGTCCACAAGGAGCAAGGGCGCTAAGGCAAAGGGTTTTTTTGCAACCTGTATCTCTTGTGCGGCTATGTTACCTGCAGGTTCCACCTACCCTCACTGTGAGCAATGCTCGACCCCTGTTGCACTTGCTCAGCCGGAGCCTCGGGCACTAGTGGGCCCCTCGGCTCAGGCAGACCCTCCTGCTTCCCCTGTCCAGGCGGCAGGGACAGAGTTTGCAGTTTTTGCTGAGAAACTCTCTGAGTCGCTTTCACAATCCATGGCTCAGTCTATGGACAAATGGTCTGCCAAGCTACTAGAAGCCTTGCAGTCCAGACCGGTCCTTACACAGGCCCCGGGCACTGTTGGATCATCGCCTCCAGGCCCCTCTCGGTCTGCGCCGCAGCGTGCTCCCGGGGTGGCCCCTAGGTCTCACGTGGAGGACTCCGGCACGGACCACAGTCCCAGACCGGCTAAGCGGGCTCGCTGGGAATCTTCCCCGACTTCCTCACGCTGCTCGGGGTCTCACCTTGAGGACTCTCTGGAGGATGAGGCGGACGTCGCAGCTCAGGGCTCTGACCCTGACGTTGCTCTCAAACTTGATACACCTGAAGGGGACGCCATAATGGCGGCTAGATCTGTAGTATCCGTTGCAGATGGCTCATCGCTCAAGGATGCCACTGACAGGCAGATAGAGCTCCTGGTGAAATCCATCTATGAAGCCACAGGCGCGTCTTTTGCCCCGGCCTTTGCAGCTGTGTGGGCACTCCAAGCTATCTCAGCTTGTCTGGCTGAGATTAATGCGGTCACACGTACCTCTGCTCCGCAAGTTACGTCTTTGACTTCTCAGGCGTCGGCCTTTTCGTCCTACGCCATGAACACCGTCCTGGACTCTGCTAGCCGTACAGCGGTAGCATCCGCTAATTCGGTGGCAGTCCGCAGGGCCATGTGGCTACGCGAATGGAAGGCAGACTCTGCTTCCAAGAAGTTCTTAACCGGTTTGCTGTTTTCTGGCGACCGATTGTTTGGCGAGCGATTGGAGGAATCCAAGGGAAAGGACTCGTCCTTACCCCAGTCCAAACCGAAGAGACCTCAGCAACGGAAAATACAACCGAGGTTTCGGTCCTTTCGGCCCTCAGCCAAGTCCCAATCCTCCTCGTCCAACAGGCCAGAGAAGGGCCAGAGGAACTCTTATGCGTGGCGGTCTAAGTCACGCCCCCAAAAAACCGCCGGAGGCACTGCCTCCAAGGCGGCCTCCTCATGACTTTCGGCCTCCCCGAACCGCATCCTCGGTCGGTGGCAGGCTCTCCCGCTTTTGCGACGCCTGGTGGCCACATGTCCAAGACCGATGGGTGAGAGACATTCTGTCTCACGGTTACAGGATAGAATTCAGCTCTCGTCCTCCGACTCGTTTCTTCAGAACATCTCCGCCCCCATCTCGGGCCGGCGCACTTTTTCAGGCTGTGGGCGTTCTGAAGTCAGAAGGAGTGGTGATTCCCGTTCCCCCTCAGGAACATGGTCACGGCTTCTACTCCAACTTGTTCGTGGTGCCAAAGAAGGACGGATCATTCCGTCCCGTTCTGGACCTCAAACTGCTCAACAGGCATGTGAGCACCAGAAGGTTTCGGATGGAATCTCTCCGCTCGGTCATCGCTTCGATGTCACAAGGAGACTTCCTAGCATCAATCGACATCAAGGATGCTTATCTCCATGTGCCGATCGCACCCGAGCATCAACGCTTCCTGCGTTTCGCCATCGGGGACGATCACCTTCAGTTCGTGGCACTGCCTTTCGGCCTGGCGACAGCCCCACGGGTCTTCACCAAGGTCATGGCATCCGTTGTGGCGGTCCTACACTCTCAGGGCCACTCGGTGATCCCTTACTTAGACGATCTCCTAGTCAGGGCACCCTCCCGGGTGGCGTGTCAACACAGCCTGACCGTCGCTCTGGAGACTCTCCAGCGGTTCAGGTGGATCATCAACTTCCCAAAGTCCAAGTTGACACCGACCCAATCACTGACTTACCTCGGGATGGAGTTTCATACTCACTCAGCGGTAGTCAAGCTACCGCTGGACAAACAGCTTTCGCTGCAGACAGGGGTGCAATCTCTTCTTCGGGGCCAGTCGCACCCCTTGAGGCGCCTCATGCACTTCCTGGGGAAGATGGTGGCAGCAATGGAGGCAGTGCCCTTCGCGCAGTTTCATCTGCGACCACTCCAATGGGACATTCTCCGCAAATGGGACAGGAGGTCGACGTCCCTCGACAGGAACGTCTCTCTTTCCCTTGCAGCCAAAACCTCTCTTCAGTGGTGGCTTCTTCCCACTTCTCTATCACAGGGAAAATCCTTCCTGCCCCCATCCTGGGCTGTGGTCACGACGGACGCGAGCCTGTCAGGGTGGGGAGCGTTTTTTCTCCACCACAGGGCTCAGGGAACCTGGACTCAGCCAGAGTCTTCCCTTCAGATCAATGTTCTGGAGATAAGGGCAGTGTATCTAGCCCTAAAGGCGTTCCATCGGTGGCTGGAGGGCAGGCAGATCCGCATACAGTCGGACAACGCCACGGCGGTCGCGTACATCAACCACCAGGGCGGCACGCGCAGCCGTCAAGCCTTCCAGGAAGTCCGGCGGATTCTGCTGTGGGCGGAGGCCACAGCCTCCACCATCTCCGCAGTTCACATCCCGGGCGTAGAAAACTGGAAAGCAGACTTTCTCAGTCGTCAGGGCATGGATGCGGGGGAATGGTCTCTTCACCCAGACATGTTTCGAGAGATCTGTCGCCGCTGGGGAACGCCGGACGTCGATCTCATGGCGTCACGGCACAACAACAAGGTCCCGGCCTTCATGGCACGGTCTCAAGATCACAGAGCTTTGGCGGCGGACGCGTTAGTTCAGGATTGGTCGCAGTTTCGACTCCCTTATGTGTTTCCTCCTCTCGCGATGTTGCCCAGAGTGTTACGCAAGATCATATCCGACTGTCGTCGCGCCATTCTCGTCGCTCTAGATTGGCCGAGGCGGTCGTGGTACCCGGATCTGTGGCATCTCACGGTGGGTCAGCCGTGGGCGCTTCCAGACCGCACAGACCTACTGTCACAAGGCCCGTTTTTCCATCTGAATTCTGCGGCCCTCAACCTGACTGTGTGGCCATTGAGTCCTGGCTCCTAGCGTCGTCGGGTTTATCGCAGGATGTCATTGCCACTATGAGACAGGCCAGGAAACCAACGTCCGCCAAGATCTATTACAGGTCGTGGCGGATCTTCTTGTCCTGGTGCTCTGATAAGGGTTTTACTCCCTGGCCTTTTGCCTTACCCATTTTTCTTTCATTCCTTCAATCCGGAATGGACAAGGGTTTGTCACTCGGCTCTCTTAAGGGACAAGTATCGGCGCTCTCAGTATTTTTTCAAAAGCGCCTGGCAAGGCTTCCGCAGGTCCGCACGTTCCTGCAGGGAGTTTGCCACATAGTTCCACCCTACAAGCATCCGCTGGAACCCTGGGACCTTAACAGGGTGTTAATGGCTCTTCAAAAACCACCTTTCGAGCCGCTGAGGGATGTTTCTTTATCACGTCTTTCGCAGAAGGTGGTTTTTCTTGTGGCAATTACCTCACTCCGAAGAGTGTTGGAGCTTGCAGCGCTGTCATGCAAATCCCCTTTCCTGGTTTTTCACCAGGATAAGGTGGTTCTGCGTCCTATCCCGGAGTTTCTCCCTAAGGTGGTATCTCCTTTTCATCTCAATCAGGATATCTCCTTACCGTCATTTTGCCCTCATCCAGTTCACCAGTGTGAAAAGGATTTGCATTCATTAGATCTAGTGAGAGCACTCCGGCTCTACGTGTCTCGCACGGCGCCCCTGCGCCGTTCAGATGCGCTCTTTGTCCTGGTCGCTGGCCAGCGTAAGGGTTCGCAGGCTTCCAAGTCAACTTTGGCTCGGTGGATCAAGGAACCGATTCTTGAAGCCTACCGTTCTTCGGGGCTTCCTCTTCCTTCGGGGCTGAAAGCCCATTCTACCAGAGCCGTGGGTGCGTCCTGGGCATTGCGACACTGGGCTACGGCTCAGCAGGTGTGTCAGGCAGCTACCTGGTCTAGTCTGCACACCTTCACAAAACACTATCAAGTGCATACCTATGCTTCGGCAGATGCCAGTCTAGGTAGGCGAGTCCTTCAGGCGGCGGTTGCCCACCTGTAGGAAGGGGTCGTTTTTCGGCTCTCTGTTATTGAGGTATTCTTTTACCCACCCAGGGACTGCTTTTGGACGTCCCAATTGTCTGGGTCTCCCAATGGAGCGACAAAGAAGAAGGGAATTTTGTTTACTTACCGTAAATTCCTTTTCTTCTAGCTCCTATTGGGAGACCCAGCACCCGCCCCTGTTTCCTTCGGGCTGTTTGTTCTTTTGTGTACACATGTTGTTCATGTTGAATTGTTCTTTTGGTTCATGGTTTTCAGTTCTCCGAACATCCTTCGGATTGAATTTACCTTAGACCAATTTATAAGTTTCCTCCTTCCTGCTTTTGCACCAAAACTGAGGAGCCCGTGATGCACGGGAGGGTGTATAGGCAGAGGGGAGGGGTTACACTTTTTAAAGTGTAATACTTTGTGTGGCCTCCGGAGGCAGAAGCTATACACCCAATTGTCTGGGTCTCCCAATAGGAGCTAGAAGAAAAGGAATTTACGGTAAGTAAACAAAATTCCCTTCATTAGCTTAGTTTTTGCCTTTTAATAATTACATTTCTATTTGTTTTGTGGTTTTTGTGTACAGAATAAATTTTTGTATATGAACCTCCAGTATCTGCACCATTCCAGCGAGATTTGGCACCAGGTGTCCTGACACTCAGTTGTCATTATGCCACATGAATAGAGATAAGCAAGCACTATCATGCTCTGTACTTGTAAAGAGCAGCTGGATGTTTTGATGGATTGAACTCGTGTACCTGGTATAATGGATGTCAATGGTGAGCTTGAGCATTTATCTATGAAATATTCCAGAAAACTGCTCGAGTTTCCTATAGACCTCCATTATACTCATTACACGAGTCAAGCCCATTGAAGCATCCAACTGCTCGTTATTAGAGACTAGATGGCGGCCCGATTCTTACGCACCGGGTATTCTAGAATTTATTGTGTAGTTAATGTATGATTTTTGTTATATGTGTGTGTGTGTGTGTGTGTGTGTGTGTGTGTGTGTATATGTATAATATGTATAATATATATATATATATATATATATATATATATATATATATAATATTATAATATAATATAATATTATTATATATATATTATTATTATTTATATATATAATAATAATATAATATATATATTATTTATTTATATATATATATATATATATATATTTATTATTATTATTATTATTATTATTATTATTATTATTATTATTATTATTATTTCTTTATCGTTCCTTCCATGGGAGACCCAGACCATGGGGTGTATAGCTAGCGCCTCCGGAGGACACACAAAGTACTACACTCAAACGTGTAGCTCCTCCCTCCGGGCTATATACACTCCCTGGATGACAATCTACCCAGTTCAATGCTTTGTGTTCCAGGAGGATCACACACACTTTCATTTTCTGATATTTTTTTTCATTTTTATTTTAATTTTAAAGATTTGGAAGAAAAGCGGGTCCAGTCTGGACTCCCGGCATGTCCCTTCACACCCCACTCTGTCGGCGGTGCTGTTAAGGTTGACTTATAAGGCTGGAGCCTTCACATGCCGCGCTCCTTCACATCCTCTAAGAGGCTCTGAGTTGAAGTGGGAGCCTACACGGTCCTCTCTGCTTGCAGAAGACCGGTCTCCATCCGCAGCCCTGTCTGGTCCCTGCTGGAAGGAGCATTTACCCCCCTCTCCAGGGACATGGCCCTGCGTCTCAAAGCTAAGTATTGAGACGTTTTTTCAGGGGTCCCGGGTACTTTTATTAGGGGGACAGTATGTGCTTTAGCGTTACTGTTAATTTCGGCCGGTTCTGGGAATTTCCCCTGAGAACCGCGCCGAAGGTGCCTGCTCGTCGGCCGCATTTTAAAATCTAGGCCCCGGCTTCAGTTTGGGCCTAGTTTCGTTTTTGGCTTCTCTGCATGTTTTGCATACAGCGCCGCCCACCGCCCGACCAGCAGAGGGGAGGGCACTCCTCTCTAGGGAGATGTTCCCTCCCCTGTATACCTCCCTGTATCTCTCTGCCCTCCGTTTTTCCCGCTCCTGGGCTTATACACGCCCCCCCTACTTCTCCCAGCGCCATTTTCTCAGCGTTCTTTCACTGGAAGGCGCTGGATGCTGCAGCTGCATACTGTCAGGAAGGCTGACACCTCACAGGGGAGCGGTGAAATCCGGAGGGCACACAGAGAGCACGGGCTGGTAAGCCACAACCTCTGGTTGTGGACTTTTATTACACTCTCAGGCATTCTACAGGAGTGTATTCTGGCTGCAGAACTTTCTCCTCAGCAGCATGTCTGTCACTAGGAGCAAGGCTGCAAACATGTATGCTATATGCACTGCGTGTAAGCTCATTCTGCCAGAGCCAAGCACATACCCACATTGTGATGCCTGTGCTAACATGGTTGTGTCTCAGCCTGGAGCCTCCGCAGGGGTCCCTCCGGCTGCTCCGGCCCCGGTGGCTGAACCCCCGGCTTGGGTAGCATCCTTTTCACAAGCTATTTCCAAGTCTTTTGCCGACTCCATGGGGCAGCTGTCCCGGACACTGCTGTCTATGCATCAGCCTCCCTCTCAGGGTGTCTCTGCGGCGCCGAGCTCTGCAGAGCCCTCAGAGCATGTCCTAGGACCTCGTCCCCCTAAACGGAGACGCAGGGACCCTTCTCCTTCCTCGTCCCACGGCTCTGATTCACAAGCCGAGGTGCAGGACGAGGAGGATTCACTTACTGTGGGCTCAGACACTGCCTCTATGTACCCCATTGACTTGTCTGAGGGTGATACGGATGTTAGTGACTTGATTGCGTCCATTAACTCCGTACTGAACCTCAACCCACAAGAGTCAGAGGAACAACCCTCTCTGGTAGAGGTACACCAGTTTACCTCTCCTAAGAAACCTAGGAGTATGTTTTTTAACCACTCCAGCTTTCACACCACTGTTAACAAGCCCAGGGCCTGTCCTGACAAACGTTTTCCGAAGCGTAGTTCAGATGACCGTTTCCCTTTTCCACCGGAGGTGGTTAAGGACTGGGCCCAGTCCCCAAAGGTTGACCCTCCAGTGTCCAGAATCTCAGCCCGCACAGTCGTAGCTGTGGCTGACGGCACTTCTCTTAAGGACCCCACTGACCGCCAGGTTGACCTTCTGGCCAAGTCTGTATATGAGGCGGCAGGAGCCTCGTTCTCCCCGTCTTTTGCGGCAGTGTGGGCTCTTAAGGCAGTCTCTGCCTCCCTGGCGGAGATTCATTCCCTCTCCAGGGACTCTATTCCTGAGATGGATGCCTTAACTTCTCAAGCTTCGGCTTTTGCATCCTACGCCATGTCTGCCATCCTGGAGGCTTCTCACCGCACGGCGGTGGCCTCCGCTAACTCCCTCGCGATCCGCAGGATCTTGTGGCTTCGAGAGTGGAAAGCAGATGCTTCCTCTAAGAAGTACCTTGCGAGTCTCCCTTTTACTGGGTCCCGGCTGTTTGGGGAACAGCTGGATGACATAATTAAGGAAGCTACTGGCGGGAAGAGTACTTCCTTGCCACAAGCTAAAGCCAAGAAACCTGTCCAGGGCAGGAACCAATCGAGGTTTCGTTCCTTTCGTTCCTCTAACTGGTCATCCTGTAAGCCCTCGGCCTCGTCCACTACCGCCAAGGATCGTAAATCCAACTGGCGCGCAAAGCCGCGTCCTCAAAAGACCGGAGGAGCCGCTGCCACTAAGGCAGCCTCCTCGTGACTATCTGGCCGCGCCAGCAAAGTCCTTGGTCGGTGGCAGGCTCTCCCACTTTGGCGACGTGTGGTTGCAACACGTCTCCGATCAGTGGGTGCGGGATATCATCACCCACGGCTACAGGATACCATTTTCTTCCAGCCCGCCAAACAGATTTTTTCTGTCCACCCCCCCCTGCTCCAAAGCCGCCGCCTTCTCTCAGGCCGTGGCATCCTTGCAGGCCAACGGTGTAATTGTTCCGGTTCCCGCCCGGGAACGGTTCAGCGGTTTCTACTCAAACCTCTTTCTAGTCCCCAAAAAGGACGGTTCCTTCCGACCCATCCTGGATCTCAAGCTTCTCAACAAGCATGTTCAGGTGCGGCACTTTCGCATGGAATCTCTGAGATCGGTCATTGCCTCAATGACCCAAGGAGATTTTCTGGCATCCATCGACATCAGAGATGCCTATCTGCATGTGCCAATTGCAGTTTCACACCAGCGTTGGCTACGTTTTGCAATCGGAGAGGAACATTTCCAGTTCGTGGCTCTTCCCTTTGGCTTAGCCACGGCCCCTCGAGTGTTCACCAAGGTCATGGCAGCAGTGGTTGCGGTCCTGCACCTCCAGGGATTGGCAGTGATTCCTTACCTGGACGACCTTCTAGTCAAGGCCTCATCCAGTGTAGACTGCCAGCGGAGTGTCTCTCTCACTGTCGCCACGCTAGTTCAGTTCGGGTGGCTTGTCAACCTGCCCAAGTCCACTCTGACCCCGACCCAGGTACTTATGTACCTAGGGATGCAATTCGAGACTCTGCCGGCACTTGTCAAGTTGCCCTTAGTCAAACAGCAGTCCCTTCGTCTGGCGGTGCGCTCTCTGCTGAGGCACCGCCGCCATTCCATCAGACACCTCATGCAGGTGCTGGGTCAAATGGTGGCGTCCATGGAAGCGGTTCCCTTTGCCCAGTTCCATCTGCGTCCCTTGCAGCTGGACATTCTCCGCTGTTGGGACAAGCGGATCTCTTCCTTGGACAGGCTGGTGGCTCTGTCATCACAAGCCAGGAACTCCCTTCAGTGGTGGCTTCAGCCCCTCTCCCTGTCACAGGGACGCTCCTTCCTGGAGCACAGGGCACTTGGACTCCGTCCGAATCAGCCCTCCCGATCAATGTGCTGGAGATCAGAGCTGTGTTTCTAGCTCTCCTAGACTTTCACCACCTGTTGGCGGGCAAGCACATTCGGGTTCAGTCGGACAACGCGACAGCGGTTGCCTACATCAATCACCAGGGCGGAACTCACAGCCGTCTGGCGATGCTGGAGGTTCAACGAATCCTCCAGTGGACGGAGGACTTCAAGTCCACCATATCTGCAGTCCACATCCCAGGCGTGGAAAACTGGGAGGCCGATTATCTCAGCCGTCAAACCGTGGACGGCGGCGAGTGGGCCCTGCATCCGTCAGTGTTCAGATCAATCTGCCGCAAGTGGGGCACTCCGGAAGTGGATCTAATGGCTTCCCGGCACAACAACAAGGTTCCGGTTTACGTGGCTCGCTCCCACGATCCTCAAGCCTTGGCAGCAGACGCACTGGTTCAAGATTGGTCTCAGTTCCGTCTGGCCTATGTGTTTCCCCCTCTAGCGCTCTTGCCCAGGGTTCTGCGCAAGATCGGAACGGAGGGCCGTCGAGTCATACTCATTGCTCCGGACTGGCCCAGGCGAGCTTGGTACCCAGACCTGCTCCGCCTGTCCGTAGAGGTGCCGTGGCATCTCCCGGACCGCCCAGACCTTCTCTCTCAAGGTCCGTTCTTCCGCCAGAATTCTGCGGCTCTCAGATTGACGGCGTGGCTCTTGAGTCCTGGATCCTGACGGCTTCAGGCATTCCTTCCGAGGTCATCTCCACTATGACTCAGGCTCGGAAGTCTTCCTCGGCCAAGATTTACCACAGGACTTGGAGAATTTTCCTGTCCTGGTGTCGCTCTTCCGGCCATGCTCCTTGGCCGTTCTCCTTGCCGACCATCCTGTCTTTTCTACAGTCAGGTCTACAGTTAGGTCTGTCCCTCAATTCCCTCAAGGGACAGGTGTCGGCTTTGTCGGTATTGTTCCAGCGGCGTATCGCCCGACTGGCTCAGGTGCGCACCTTCATGCAGGGCGCATCTCACATCATCCCTCCTTACCGGCGGCCCTTGGATCCCTGGGACCTTAATCTGGTCCTCACGGCCTTACAGAAACCCCCTTTTGAGCCTCTCAGGGAGG
This sequence comes from Anomaloglossus baeobatrachus, assembly GCF_048569485.1. Classification (NCBI taxonomy): domain Eukaryota; kingdom Metazoa; phylum Chordata; class Amphibia; order Anura; family Aromobatidae; genus Anomaloglossus; species Anomaloglossus baeobatrachus. The sequence continues at coordinate 302,856,752 of NC_134356.1, forward strand.
TTCCTTTGTCTAGACTTTCACAGAAAGTTGTCTTTCTAGTAGCCATAGCTTCTCTCAGGAGTTTCTGATTTGGCTGCGCTTTCTTCGGAATCCCCCTTTTTGGTGTTTCACCAAGACAAGGTGGTTCTTCGTCCGACTCCGGACTTTCTCCCTAAGGTGGTGTCTTCCTTCCACCTTAACCAGGACATTTCATTGCCCTCTCTTTGTCCGGCCCCTGTGCATCGCTTTGAGAAGGCGTTGCACACCTTGGATTTGGTGCGGGCGCTCCGAATCTGTGTCACGCACCGCCGTTTTTCGGCGGTGCACCTCACTTTTTGTGCTAACCACGGGTCAGCGCAAGGGTCTCTCTGCTTCTAAACCGACCCTGGCTCGTTGGGTTAGGTCGGCTATCGCCGATGCCTACCAGTGTTCTCAGGTGCCTCCCCCGCCGGGGATTAAGGCGCACTCGACCAGAGCTGTCGGTGCCTCCTGGGCTTTCAGGCACCAGGCTACGGCTCAGCAGGTGTGTCAGGCTGCCACTTGGTCCAGTCTGCACACTTTTTCGAAGCACTACCAAGTGCATGCTCATGCTTCGGCAGATGCGAGCTTGGGCAGACGCATCCTTCAGGCGGCTGTCGCCCATTTGTGAAGTTAGGTTTTGCCTACTTCTCAGTTTGGTTTATTTCCCACCCATGGACTGCTTTGGAACGTCCCATGGTCTGGGTCTCCCATGGAAGGAACGATAAAGAAAAAGAGAATTTTGTTTACTTACCGTAAATTCTTTTTCTTGTAGTTCCGACATGGGAGACCCAGCACCCTCCCTTTTGCCTGTTGGCAGTTTTTTGTTCCGTGTGTTTCACCGGCTGTTGTTAGTAGACAGAGTTCTGGTTTTGCCGAGTTTTACTCTATCTCTACTTATGGGTGGATGTCCTCCTTCAGCTTTTGCACTGAACTGGATAGATTGTCATCCAGGGAGTGTATATAGCCCGGAGGGAGGAGCTACACGTTTGAGTGTAGTACTTTGTGTGTCCTCCGGAGGCGCTAGCTATACACCCATGGTCTGGGTCTCCCATGTCGGAACTACAAGAAAAAGAATTTATGGTAAGTAAACAAAATTCTCTTTTTTATTTATATATATATATATATATATATATATATATATATATATATATATATATATATATATATATATATATATATATATATATTATTTTTATATATATATATATATATATATATATATATATATTATTTTTATATATATATATATATATATATATAATAATAAAAAATATATATGTGTGTTGTGATTGTGTGTGGGGTGCGAGTGTGTGTTTTGGGGCTGAGGTATGTTTTGTGCAGTGTGTGTTGCGCGGTGTGTGTATATTTGTCTGTGTGTTCCGCGATGTTTGTGTGTGCGTGGTGTTTTATGTGTTGGGTGTTGTGTGTGGGCGCCTGTGTAGGGCGGTGTTTGTGGTTCCCTGTGTGTGTCTGTGTATGTGTGTGTGTGTGTGTGTGTGTGTGTGTGTGCGTGTGCGGTGTTTTGGGGGGAGGTGTGCACCTCCATCGTGCTCCATCCCCCATGCTGCGCACCCCCCCATTGTGCTCCATCCCCCATGCTGCGCACCCCCCCATTGTGCTCCATCCTCTATGCTGCACACCCCCATCGTGCTCCATCCCCCATGCTGCGCACCCCTATCGTGCTTCATCCCCCCCCATATGCGCACCCCCCATCGTGCTCCATCCCCCATGCTGCGCACCCCTCAGAGAGGAGTATAATATGAGGACTATAATAGGAGGAGTATAATAGGAGGACTAGTCCTGGGGGGAGAGGAGTATAATAGGAGGACTAGTCCTGGGGGAAGAGGAGTATAATAGGAGGAGTAGCCCTGGGGCGAGAGGAGTATAATAGGATGAGTAGTCCTGGGGGGAGAGGAGTATAATAGGTGGAGTAGTCATGGGAGGGCGGTCTATAGGTGCCAAGTGCGTGCGGGGGGCGGGGCCGGGCCCCTGTCACTGTAATGACATTATTTTGGAGTAAGACAGACAGAATAAGGTATGTGCGTATGTGTATATGTGTGTGTGTGTGTGTATATATATGTGTTTGTGTGTGTGTGTATGTATGTATGTGTGTGTGTGTGTGTATATATATATATATATATGTATATATATGTGTGTGTGTGTATGTATATATATGTATACTAGAAGGTGGCCCGATTCTACGCATCGGGTATTCTAGAATTTACGTATTGTGTAGTTCATGTATGTTTTTTGTTATATATATAGATGTTGTTGTGTGTAGTTACCAAGTGTTTGTGTAGGGCGCTGTACATGTTCTGAGTGTCGCGGGGGGTGAGAGCGGTGTTGTATGTGTGTTGCGTGTGTTGCGTTGTTTGTGGAGCGCTGTGTGTCTGTAGCGTTGTGTGTGTGTGTGTGTTGTGCGGTTTGTGTGGGTGTGGTGTGTTTTGGGGGGAGGTATGTTTTGAGCAATGTGTGTGTTGTGCAGTATGTGCGTATATTTGTGTGTGCAGCGTTGTCTGTGTGTGTGGGTGTCTGTGTAGGGCGTTGTTTGTGATTCCTAGTGTGTGTGTGTTGTGCAGTGCGCGTGTGTGTGTGTGTGTTGGGGGGAGGTGTGCACCTCCCATCGTGCTCCATCCCCCATGCTGCGCACCGCCCATCGTGCTGCATCCCCCATGCTGCGCACTCCCAAACGTGCTCCATCCGCCATGCTGCGCACTCCCAAACGTGGTCCATCCGCCATGCTGCGCACTCCCAAACGTGCTCCATCCGCCATACTGCGCACTCCCCATCGTGCTGCATCCCCCATGCTGCGCACTCCCAAACGTGCTCCATCCGCCATGCTGCGCACTCCCCATCGTGCTCTATCCGCCATGCTGCACACTCCCAAACGTGCTCCATCCGCCATGCTGCGCACTCCCAAACGTGCTCCATCCGCCATGCTGCGCACCCCCTATCATGCTCCATCCGCCATGCTGCGCACTCCCAAACGTGCTCCACCCGCCATGCTGCGCACTCCCAAACGTGCTCCATCCGCCATGCTGCGCACTCCCAAACGTGCTCCATCCGCCATGCTGCGCACTCCCAAACGTGGTCCATCCGCCATGCTGCGCACTCCCAAACGTGCTCCATCCGCCATGCTGCGCACTCCGAAACGTGCTCCATCCGCCATACTGCGCACTCCCAAACGTGCTCCATCCGCCATACTGTGCACTCCCCATCGTGCTCTA